>NW_025783674.1:0-27340 GCF_021130785.1 Homalodisca vitripennis
GGCTCCTTTACTGAGAGAAAAATTTATACCTTGGTTAAAGAGTTTAGTCGATGAGGAGTTGGGACACCATTATTGAAAAAGATCCCTACGGGTAGAGGGTTGAAACGATGTATTGGTCGGAAGCTTGATGCATTGTTGTCTGTGAATAAAAAAAAGAGATCTTTCCCGCTGTCTCTTGGTGAAATAGAAAAAAATTAGCAGGTATATTAAAACATTAATGAGTTTAGAGGTGTTTTCATGCGACAGTTACTTCCAGACAAACCTACAAATATCGAACGTGGTATTGTAAATCTTGGTGACCTTTCATCTGGTGGTACTCACTGGACGTGTTATGTGAAACGTGGTGAAAAGAAATTTGTATTTTGATTCATATGGCGATGTCAATCCTCCAATAGAAGTAGTCAGGTACTTGGGGCCAAAAGGGTTGGTTTATAACTCAGAGCGTATTCAGGGGTTTGACGATCCTCCTATCTGTGCGACATCTGTGCCTGGAGGTTCTACGACGAGATTCAGCTGGTGAGGACTGGGAAACATATTCTTCGTAGTATAAGAAACAGTAAAAATGCATGGAAACCGTGGTTTTATTTTCAACAGATTTGGAGACGAAATTGAAATTGGATCAATACCAACTCAACCCAATTCAGACCCTTCTCCTGACGAGATAATTGAGCTTGCAAGTGATGTATCAAAAGTCTCACAAGATTTATCCGAAGTCAAGAAATTATTGGAATCGCATTTGGTAAAATCGGAAAAAATAATAAATGCGATCGAGATTGTCCCCACTAGTACCGTAAATGGTGAAAAGATATGGGGCAGCTTCCTACTGAAAAACCACCAGAGAATTGGTCAAGTGAGCAAAGCAGTGGAGCCATATGATGTGGTTGTTAAAGTTCAATTGAGTGAATTAGAAGGCAAGATATACATCATGCAGAAAAAATTCAACAATCGAAATAAAAAATATATGGAAAGAGGTTTTGAAGACTTCCATGATGGTAGCAACTTCATCTAAAACTTGTATAGAATTATAAGTATATAAAAAACTGCAACCATGCCATTACTCAAACTAACTGGAACTGAGTCTGTACTGACTCTCCATCTAGACACCCCATCCACTTGGATCCAAACGTAGAGTATTATATGGCTCTTGTTGCATTTTACTCCGAGAACAATATATACAACTTGTTGCAACATGCAAAAGTCTATTTTTGGGAAATACATTTCATTCCGAAACCACTGATACTTCAATACGGTTACTGGACCATTGAAAAACTTGAAAAGAGTTTCAGAGATTACATACAATCGTTGAATCTTAGTGTAAATTCTAACGATTTTAAGATCTTTAAAGATGGTGACAAAATATCAATTAATTCTCCAATTAAATTCTACTTGGATAAAACCGTTAGTGATCTCTTAGGTTTTGAAAAATCTGATGCAACAAACTTACAAAAAGAATCGTCTTACTTCAACTCAAATGAAAATGTAATTGCATCGAATCCACCGAATCTCAGAGCCGTTGATGTCATCGAGATACACTGCAATATTGTCAACAACAGTCTTGTCAATCATGATGTTCACTCTCACAAACATTTGGAGACAGCAATCCTCTACTCCTTTTCCCCTAATGTACCACACGGCTACAAAATATCTCAATCACCTCAAGGAAAAACACTACATACCTCTTCGGAGCGGTTTACGAAAGATTCAACAGATCACAATCACATTGGTAGACCAAAACAACCAACTGCTCCAGAACAACCATGTAAACAACATCGTCTATTTAGATCTGATCAGTAAATCACAAACACATACATACTCAAAATTGTGGTAAATAAAAACGCGTGGTGATTCGCGCGGCGCGGTTCTGACCACCCGTACTCACACTCTTAGTCGCTCTCTAACAATTTTCTGTCCCAGATTCGGTCTCACACGGTTTGTCCCAGAACCGGTCTCGGGTGCTCTGTCCCAGCAACGGCCAAAGTATACTACTTATAGCATAAAGAAAAACATTGCACACTATTTTAAAATTCAGTGAAGTTTATGGAAAAGGTTTTGAAACTGTCTATTTAAAAACTGCAAAAAAATTCTTCTGTGGCTGTTACTATATATAAAACAAATATACAATGAACACTAAGACAACAAACAAACCACCGTACTTGCCTCAATCATATTAACATTGTTTGCATTATTTACGTTTCTGATAGAAATTCGTTTATGTTTGACGCTAGGGGTTACAATCGGCATTATCTAAAGTGCAGGCATATTTGTGCTGATTTGCAAGCAACATAATGACGTCTGTATACTTCATAAAAATAAAAGCTTTCATAGTTGTGTTACCCCATTGCATACTTATTTATTCATAATGATATGTTCTTTCACGTTTAAAAACCTTAAGAAATATTTAGTTTCATGTGAAAATAAGTTAAAGGTAAAGCTAAACTAATATTCAATATGACAGCACGATATTAAATACAACCAAAGATTCGAAATTAATCCGTCTATAATTAGCATTGTTAAAGTTAAATGGTCAGTGCACTGTTTAAAAGTGGTCTTGACATTTTATATCCGGTAACGTAGAACTCTTATCCTGTCAAGATAAAAATTTAGCATTAAAATTAGATATATATATATATATATATATATATATATATATATATATATATATACAGGTATATATCGTTATATATCTCAAGTCAGCACATTGTGCACTTGAAAGATTTTGTAGAATTATTATTTCTAAAACTTTGACTCCAAGACAATAAAAAACATATGTGGTAACCTGATATTATTAATCTATATTATTGTAATGGCATCCGAGAATCAAATAAGTTTTCCTTTTATCTTAACATGTTCGTCTTATTAAAATACTGTTTTCTTCTCTGAGTCTGCTCGGAATGCAATGATAGTTAATAAATATATAATCTGAAATCCCAAAACGCAGTTATATAGCATTTTTACTTCTAAGTAAAATACGTCTCAGTGAGGATTTACAGATCTACATTATCCTCTTGTTTTGTAGATACATATTGTCTGCGGTAGATTGCAGCACATGTAACGTAAACCGAGATACCCCAATTCTCCAACCTAATAAGGGAGGGGAATAGTACATGGTAGAAGTGTGACGACCTGTCCAAGGACTGGCCCTAGTACCATGGAATGCTCTAACCTTTGTGCGCATAACAGTGTCATTGCATCATTGATGTTGCTTCTAGTAACAGTAGTGGATGCACGGCAACTATACTAAGCACAAGCAGTCCCAATATCAGTCTAGATTGGTCATTAAATATGTAACATTATGTTAGATCTCATGCAAATTTACTTTGAGATATATTTTTTGAGAGATTTTTTAATCTTTTACGAATCACAAGTTATAACGAAAGTTACGTGCCAACCAGTAAAAAAGAAAGCTTTTTTGTTAAAACATCAAGATGGTCGAGCAAGCATACCGCTTAGCTTAACAATCAGACATTTCTTCGTTATGTATTACTGTATTGGGAACGTAATATTTTACTACTATACAAATTACTTTAGAAATTGGAGCCAAAGAGAATGGCTTTTGTAAATTGTCCCAACTTGGACAGACTGGCATGTAGCTTGGTGACTACCATTTTGTCAATACCAACTTTCTGTATTGGGTCAAATTCTAGTTCTTCTGTATAAACTAGAACAAACCTGTCATGATTCATGAAACAATATTTATATCATGAAATTCCGGCATACTACATACCGGCCCTATATATTCTACTTTTTAAATACAACTTTCTGTAATGAGTTTATATTCTCATTCTGCTATAAAAAGCAATAGAACATTGGTGAAATAAGTTTTATATATATTTATTAAACAAATATTCCAAATTGGTTAAGTCAGTGATATTGACATGATTCATTATGATACATTATTTTTGTCTAACTTTGGTGTCGAAAGGAATATTTTAATATGAAATCAATTTTACTGTCAGTTTCGATTATAATCAAAATCTACAAAAAGGTGCAATGAGAATAACTAATTATGAGTTACACTGCGTTAACGCTTCGCCTCTGGAAGTACTTAAATTATAAATTTGTCCCATTTCTTAAAAGACGTATAAATTTATAATTTATCTATATATATATATATAAATGCGAATGTTTGTTTGTATGTTCCGTTATAACTCTGGAACCAATGCACGAAATATCGTGAAGTTTTGTACAGTGATTTTACACGTTCCTGGAAGTAACATAGGCATACATACTAGAGTAACTTTTGGTCTAATTGAAATAGTTTATTTCATTAATTTTTTAATTATAAATCATTGTTGATGTTAGAGTGTTTTATATTGGATTCGACAGACTGCGCTACGACACATAATACAAAGCGAACTGATACTTAACAGCTGTTAATACTTTCAGCTGAAGTTCGTCAAAGAGGCAGAAACATTTGATTACATTTAAAATTTAGAAAATTTTTATTGTAAAGTGCTTGATCGGTAGTGTAATGCAGGTTGCATAGAAGACGTCATTGCCTAATTTTAAATTCAGATTGCACCAATGATAAATAAACTATCTACTGCAATGAAAATACTATTAAACGCTATTATGAAAACAACCTTATTGTAAAAATCCGCGAATGTTTGCACATATGGTAATCGAATTTGGTTACGTGGAAGGTAAATGAAAAGAGCCGAAAGAAGACACTTTATGATCGAAAAGGTTTCTTTGATACATTTTCTTGAAAAACATCCCTCGAGATAGTACCTATCAGTAAAATATCAAATTCTACGGAGGGAAAACTTTGGTGCGTTGCAAAACGCCGTGTTCGTACATAAAACGTTTTAACTTTTCCTGATCTTCACTTGACCGTGAAACTAAGTAACGTGTTCTCACAACCGTCAACCAAGCCAAAGCGAAGTGTGGCCGGTTCAGCTAGTTCCTGATAATTTCCATAACTAACTTAAGCCATACGAATAGTCTATTTCTTAACATACAATAAGTATTCCTCGTTACCATGAAAACACAATTTTAAAACCTAATACCCTTGAAACATTTTTAGTACAGTTGCATATTGAGTAATTTTACTCCCAGTTGAAACGTACACAGTTAACAAGTTAACACAGTTTGTATTCCGTCTTCTTCCAAACTATCAAACACCACGTCTGTACCTGTGTCGCTTTGACTGGAATATTCTTCAAATGGATAAGTCAAAACATCACATTTTTTATTCAATACGATTCCATTAGATGTCGTCTTGTTTGTACGGCTGTATATGTTGTTTGAATACTGGTGTTAAACAATAAGGCCTTGAGTTTAGATTATAGCAACTCGTTACTTTCACTTATTTACCTGTAGAACAGCAGAAGTACTATAACCTACTTATTTTACTGTATATTTAGCTGTGTGTAAGTACTGTATGGACTCCGGACACTACGCCACATGCATGTCCATTATTACCACTACCGCTGAGGTAGTATATTTGATTAAATATTTGCATAAATTAAAAACAAAACTTATCACTCTAAACGCGATCGTTTTGCATTGTTCACAATCCAAATTTAAGTGTATTTCCTCAGACGTACTTAATTTTCGCTTTTAGACTGAACGAAAGTGTGTATAGTATTCTAGACACACTCAAAGGAAAAGAAAAACGTTGCGAGTTTACAAATGTAATAATAAACGTATTTAACTGTTAAATTGGCGCCACCATTGTTTGTTGCAAAAACTGGTTCTAAGATTTCTCCCTTATGATATTATTTTGAAAAGTATTTCTTTCCTTGTTTCTTTTTTAAGTTGTGTACGTCCAGTAATCCAGAGCCAATTGTTATAGTTCATATACTAAACTTGGTTTTTGAAATTTATAGGAAAGTTCATCTTAGAAAAAAATCGTCAGTTTTGCTAGATATTGTGGTGGTTGACATGGAAAATTATCAATGGGGTGAAGAATATAAAATAGTAAATTTTTCTCTGAAATTATATTTTTAAGGTATTACACACTAAATATGACACCCAGTCAAGTAATTATATTTTTAATTATATGTCGATATTGTAACTAACGATTTTCTCTCAATTTTAATATTCTGACAGTGATTAAAATATTACCTACATGTTAGTATTAAGTATAAAGAGCCCAAAATAATTCTAAGAAAAGATTTCAGTTTTATATTTTGTATATCGTTCAATGCTATGTCGTTTTAATTCCACTAAACATAGCTTGGTCGACAATCGATTTCTTCCAGGTCAACCAATAAACTCAGATTGATTTTGTCATTTATAAGCTTTATGCAAACATGCGTAGGCTACCCTGCGTTGTAACTGTACTATCTGATTCTACTAGACAATGTTCTAAGAGTTTTACTAGATGTCTATGTTTAAAAGCATTAATGTTAGTGCTTCTTTATTTGGATTAAATCTTAATATGCAAAAGTTACAAGCCTTAACAGTACCTCATGCCACTTGCCAGAAGCGAGGTTGTTTTGTCAAAAAAAGAGAGTCATCGGACATCCACTAGCCGATCATATTGGCACAGATGTTTATAAATTAACTATAGGTTTTAGCTACTTCAAATATCATTAAACTCCACATACAGGGTAGTCTGAGTCGAAAATATATATTCAATGTCACCAAGCCGTGGTAGGAATGCATGTGTTATTCCCTGCAAATTGCTCACAGCTTTTCCTCAACCTTCTCCTCTATAGCATAGATTTGGGATAAATGTACATTTGCTCCATTTTCCCTAAGAAAAGACTGTTCTTCAATCTGTCCGTGATAAAGAAACTGCGGAATAACATTAGTGCGAGATCACTAGCCGCTCGATTTACCAGTTTAGTTTCCAAATTTCTGTGATATCAGCACACACAATTTCGTTTTCCACTTAACTCAAATAACTCAAATAAATATTCAATCACAAGTTGGTCCTCATTTCTGTCTCCTTTGACGTCACCAGGACGTTGGTAATGGTAGTAGCCTCCGCTACCTGTGGTCGTGGCTAACTTCCAACACAGTGTCAGTAAGAATAGGACGGAAATTATTAACAGAGGATATTATTAAGAATATTTAATAAAATTAAATATTCCATGAGGTTAATAAGTCCATGAATTTCGTTGTTACAAAGTTCATATAAAATCTAAATACATAATATAATCAATATTTAGCTGTTTTTTTAAAAACCGTTGTCAATTTAATCTTTATGAAAAGATTAGTCCAATATTTGACACTGGACTTTTCGTTCTATAGCTGGAAACATGGAATTCTTATCATATCAGATACTAATATAAATTCTATAATAAGTATCTATAATTTAACTGTTCTGTTGATACATCTCTCAAGTCAGCACATTGTGCACTTGAAAGATTGGGTGGAATTGAGTAAGAAAGCTTCAGTCAAATTAAATAACATATGGAGTAAGCTCTATATTTATATTACTTAAATTGCAACCGAGAATAGAATACATTTACTTTCAATATCAACCGGTTTGTCATTTTTAAATACTGTTTTATTGTCCAAATCTACTCGGCCTTCAATAATAATTAGAATTTATATAATCTGAAATCATTAAACGGTGTTATCAAGTAAATTATACTGTGAAGTTCAATACGCCTAAATGAGAATTTACGGATCTACATTATTTTCTTGATGAGGAAGTGCATATTATCTGCGGTAGATTGCGTGACGTAACCTAAATATCTCAACTAACCAACCTAATAAGGGAGGGGAGTATTACATGGTGGCAAGGCGACAACCTGTGCAAGGACTGGCCCTAGTACTATGGAATGCTCTAACCTGGGTGCGCATAACAGTTTCACTGCAGCCATTGCTGTTGGTTCTAGTAACAGTGGTGAATGCACGGCAACTGTTTTAAGCACAGGCAGTCCCAATCCCTGCCAAGGTTGGTCATTACAAGTTTTAAAGTTAAATTTTAATAAATCTAATATAAATTTCCTTCATGACATATTTTCCGTCTGTATATTATTATCTGACGGTGATTTTAAATTTATTCCTGTGTCTGACGATTAGTTGCTTTTAATGTAACGCTTTTTTTTACGATGTAGTAGATTTTTCTCTGCATATTTTTCAGACTTGGTATACTTACTCTTAATTGTTCTTTGTTTATACAAATTGCTCTAAAAGTAACGCACAAAAACAATGTCAACTTACGAAAGATAAAGGATGCTACCGATTTTGAACAATCAAAATCAAAACCAAACAGCAGTTCTTTCACAAAATAGTTTTTAAACTACAAAAGTAATAGCTGTTCTGAACGAAGATCCTTATAGAAGCCTGTTACGTGAAAAATAATAATAATGTAAGCATATGTGTTTCTTTAATAGTTGATAATTAATTACTCAAGCAGTACCTATCGTATTAATTTATTATCTATTTGTGACACAATACTGCAAAAAGCCTTTGGCCATTTAATGGAGAAAACTTCAATGAACTGTTTTGCAGTAAATTCTGAGCTTTTTAAAGTGTAGTGGTCTAGCTAATGGTACTGCAGAAGGTTACAAATCAGTTCATCCTATTACCTCTCTGTCTTGATCTATATGCTAATCCTAGAGATTGAGCTCTTTAATACCGAATGCCTTTTATTGCGCAGTAGTATTATTATTTACTTCTAATACAGTGAATAGTTAATAAAATACCGGTAATTGTCAAAAACATTAAGCTTAAATACTTTTCAGATTGAAAAATAAGTTATTAATTTGTCATGTCAAACACATTAACAAGCAATCATCCCTAACGGAAAAATATAAGCCGTATGTTGCGTTGCACAAAGCCTGCATAAATACAAACAATGATTATGTATTAGTTATTATAACATAATGTCACCTAAAACATACTGATTTAAAAATACAGGGGTCCAGAAGTGATGTTTGAAAGACACATCACAGAAATAGTAACATAAGTTTGATGAAACCTACTATTAAGGATTATCTTAATGTTATTAAAACATTTGACCTTGTCGAGCAGGACATTTTAAACTGAATTTTAATTAAGTGTAATCTTTAACTTTGCTACACACATTAGTTTAAATATGAATAGAGTATTTATTTTATTACAATATAATGGGTTTGGATAACAATCTAGTATTTTTTCAACCACGTCGTTTTTTTCTGGTTCTCAGAATTTTTTTACGAAATTTTCAAAATATATAAGAATTTTGTACTTCTTATTTTGAATATAAACTTCTGAAAATATCAGTTGAGAAGTATCGGATGTCCACATGCACACTAAGTACAAACATCCGGAGGCTTCAAAAATCTATTATAAAATGGTTGAAGATTAATTTGTAATCTCGAGTTAATAATACTCAATCTCAACTTTGTCTTCATGAGTAAATTCCTTAACTTTTTACTTTAAAATCATTCAATCTGATTTTCATATTTTAAATTAAGGTTGCAGAACAGCCCTCCCTCATTTACTCATACTCATTTACAATTTTTATAATTTCACCCTTGGCCCTACTACACCCCATTACAGTTTCTAGATTTATGTTGCCTGTTATTACGTTGTTATTATGTAAAAACTAAATAATTGTATCTGGCTTGAATTTGAAATAATACGGTTCATCTTGTATGTTAATTATCTTGACAATTTCACCACATGTTTCCATTAACTCGTGCATATCTTAATTAATTAACGATAGTGAGCTTCCTGTGTAAAATAATACCGAGTGTTTAGTATCATTTATTATAGCAGCAATGTCTGGCAAGTTACACGCTTCGTTATAGCCGTGTTTAAATTTCTCACGCCAGGCACAGATAATTATCGATCCCTTTCCACTGACAGATCTATTATTGCTTGCACCCTTTATCCAAGAATAATTTTTTGCACTAATTTAAATTTTTTTTTTAATCTCATTTTTGGAAACGTAGTAGTTGACCGCTTTAGAGTCTTCCCTTGTCTTGTTACCAAAGTATGGTAACAATACTTCGGTGCATGTCCTGTATTATTACAAAAATATCACTCCGACTTAGATTTTTTTACAGGTTGTTGCGGTTATGTTGACAACTGGTTTAGGGTTAATAGTTATCTGAGACCGGAGAATGTTTACCTTTCTTGTGTGCTAAAAAACTAGATCTCTGCGGCTAACGTTCAGCTTGGAACCTATTCTCCTCATAACTTAAATTATATTCGTAAATAAACAGATTCTTTAGATTAGAAAAAATATGTGGGTTTGCACAGAATGTAATTATAAGTATCACCTTTAGGCTTAATTCCAATATAATAATTTCCATTAGCTCCTCTTTGAAATTCGACACATCAACAGCCTAACATTTTGCCTTATTTTATGAGTGTAGCAACTGAACCTCTCATCGCTCCTCCGCTGCCTGGTATTAATTTCTGGCTCGAATTTCGTACTCTCATACTATTATGAGTATGAATATATATATAAAATCTAAATATTATTTAATGTAAGCTATGAACGGCTGAGAGTAACAAAGAGAAACCTCAATTCGAATCACATCCTGTACAATCCTCTTAGTTGCTGTTTGTGAGATAAAAAACCGAGTTAACACTGTACAGCCCGTCGGTTTATATATTGGCTCAGATCTGGGTTGGAGGATAAATATATAATACTTGCCTTAAAACCTGAGTGAATAAAATATACTGTACTATTACCGTGTAATAAAATGTATGACTACAATAGATTTACGGATACTATATCAAACTTAGAGTGATTTATTAAATAATAAGTGTGACGCTTTTTACGACCCATTATAAACAAAACCCGTGGTTGCTACTTTTTAATTTGTTACTATTTTATATTATATATATTTTTTTTCAATTATACGTGTTTCTTTACTTACTCAGAAACATCAGATTGCAGAATGTAATGGAAGTATGAAGTATTTTGTGAGTAATACATTAACAATACTTGTACAAGTTAGAAATATCCATAACAATCAGTTACGTTTCTAAACAAACAATATGAAAAGATAAATGTGAACTAAGTTTTATATAAATAGATTAAGAAATCTAAAAGTTTACTATTTTAAGTAAAAGATACTATTCGTATTAAACCTTAATCAAGAATTATCAAACTGGAAATGTTGGACCACCACAGAAGATAAGGTACCTGAGATTGTTTATAAGACTTTTTGTCTGTGTATTTGGCCTCCCGTACACATTACAGCAACAGCTGCTTCTTGTCACCTCTTTATTATCAGTTTCCTGATACAAAGCATATGTATGGTGTAACGTACTCCTCCAACCCTGTAAAATAAGTTTAATGGAAAGGATTTTCTAAAATAATATATAGTCTGTTCTATAATGTTTTGGAATTCAATAATAACTTATGGAATTCAATAATAACTTATGGAACAGAATAAATTATTAACCAATATTTTTTTGTAATTTTTGTAAAATTTGTAATTTTTTTGTAATACCAAGTTTAGTATGTTAGGCAATTTTTAGTTACACTGTACATTCAGATCTTCTACGCCTGACCAATAACCTTGTGTTTGTTCAATCGAGACTGTGACTTAAAACTATATCATATACTATTTCAGTAGGATTATCTGACTTAATTTTAGTCTGTAAATGTTTATCTAAATACCGTACAACTCGTTTACACATATATGTTAAACCATAAATTACACTAAAATTTAAAAATTATCATATATCCAGCACCAATACTACTTTTTGTAATAAATTTTAAAATATTACAAACAGTTTTGAAAATAAATCTGGTTTATCATTGGATAAAGTCTTTTGAGTTCAGTCGTCAATAGCATGGTTTCTATAGAGAAAAACAATTATTGCATTGAAATGTTATTGCTTTCTGATCAAACCCTAAAAAATCAACGGTGCTGGAGGTATTTAACTGTGCCATCGTTATGTGGAATTCTCAAAATCTATCCTTTATCTCGGTCCGTTTTACAACTATTATTTACTCTACATATAAATTTTTGTTTGTTTATTCTATTAACCCTTTCCGGGCCAGGCGGCAATATATTGCCGCCATAGATCGTGTCTGAAAAGTACCAGGCGGCAATATATTGCCGCCTTGATATTCGTAATTTTCTTTAAAAAATACGACATCAAATGATTAAAGTTTTATGTTTTTTTATTTCCTGGTATATTTGTAGATATTTAATATGAATATAATTTTTATTTTGGAGGTCTATGCATTTTTATTTCGTAATTGTCACGTGACATTATCAGGTGACTCGATCTATTGTTGTTAATTCTTTATGCTTTAGTGCAATCGTACCATTGTATGCTGGATTCTTCTTCATTATTTTATTTTGTGGTTGTAAATATTAGTAGTGTTACCTGCTTAGCTATTGTGTGTAGTAGTTACAATGACTGACAATTTGCGATCTCACGGGAGTGAAATTGTAAGTAGCATATTTGTAAATAGAAAAAGTGTAAATAAATTTCAAATAAAATTGTGTAAATATTTCTTGGTAAATAGTGTTTTTAACTGTATTGAAACTGCTTATGGATCCTACAATCATCTGTTTACCGGTACATCCGTAATGTGAATATTTATTTTAAGTTTCTTGCAGTTAAGAGTCAGTTGCTTTATCACTTGTTGCGAAGTACAATTATGCGTATTTATACAAAATGTGTCATAAAAAATTTATTTATGAGAGAAATAACACACAATTTTGTATGGTTGTTCCTTTATAAATTTACAATATAATAACACAGCTTTCTACACTAAAATTAGTTTTCCTTTTTTAGTTATTTACGAAAAAAATTAAAAAACTAAATTTTTTTTATGTAATCCATTAAAACATTATTTTTTTTAAAATTTTTAATTACTTAAAACTACATCTTTATATTTTTTTTGTTGATAGTATATATCTATACGAGTAATTTGGTGCAACTTTTAGGTCATTCTCTAATGTTTATGAAAAGTTATAAATTTTAATCTAAGAGACTGCAAAATCGCCAATTTTAGCCTGGCACTTTTGACTAGTCACAAGGGGATAGATATGTGAAAAAATTTTGCAACATCTCATATTTGGTCCTGGCCCTGAAAGGGTTAATAAGCGGGAAACACGCGTAAAAATTATTAAAAATAGATAACAGTATGTTTTACATGGTTTCTAACGTTACTTTCAAAATAATTAGTATACGAGTGTCAAATTTATAACAACATAAGAGTACAGAATGAATCAATACTGAGACACAAGATGGTTTTTGATATGAATCCTTCACAAAGGATAACTCTTAAGTTAAATATATCAATTATATTAAGTAACCATACATTACATAACGAAATTACGGATTGAAATGTTTAAATGTTGTATATCATGTTCCATTAAAAATTATATTTTGCGGATCTTTAAAATTATTATTATCTAAAATTGTAATTTTACTATTGTGCTGCTAACTGAAATTGTTCGTGCACCATGTTGTGGTATCTGTGCTGTGTATTGGTGTTACATTTGTAGATCTCCGTCTCTCGGTATAGATTTTCTGGTATACATATAGACATAATCTCCTATATTCTTAAGTTCTGAGCAATTCTTCAAAGTTTTCCAAGTTATGTGCCTTTTTATGTACATGAAATAAAAGATAAATGTGAATCGGTCTCAAGATAATTATATGCTGGGCTATCACAAAATATTGTTCTTTATTGTTTTTCTGGAAATAATCTGAAATCTTTGATACAGGAAACACCATTGTTATCTTTAATGGTTTCATTACACATATTACCATGATGACGCCTACGCGGTGATGCATTTATTATGATTTCAAATATTGGAAAACGAGATAATATTAGGAACATTGAGGATATAAGAGGCTTAGCTTGAAACAATTGTAAATAAAATTTATGAATACTCACTACTTTCTAAATAGTTGTAATAACTTGATATTCTTAATATTTTATTTGCAGGTTATGGCTAAAAACAATTTGAATAAAATTCAACTATATTCAGTACGTTACCATGAATACGAAGTGACATTTATACATAATTCATTCAAAATAATTCAGTAATTTATTATACATATTTGTATAACAGACAAAAGAAAAAAGTATCTAATGTAAATACTGGTGTTTAAACTTTAGTAAATATGATTTTCAAATTCCAATGTTAAAGAATTCCAATAATATGATCGTTACGTGTCCATCTGCTTATCGTTGGAGCTCTGAATGCTGTCTACTCGACGTTCTACATAGAATTTGATGGTACTTTGAGAGAAATTTCATAGAAGCGGCCAGAAACGGGTGAGTATATTCTTCTAGATAAACAATTAATTTTTGAAATTTTCTGTCGTTGTCCTTGATATTAAAGGGAAGTCAGAAAAATATATTTTGCGGATCTTAAAAATTATTATTATCTAAAAATTATACGATACATAGACATTGGTTAATCACAGAGTACAATCATATTAAATCAATAATCTTATTTTAAATACAATATCCAATGATTGTGAATTATTATACAAATAAACACGTATAGTTTTAACTGGGATTACTACATACTTCACGTAATTCAGAATAAAATTGCAAAAGATTAAAGATTATTATAAATTAATGGTTTAATGTGATGGTAACACGTTAGGTCTCAGGAGATTACCAATAACAAGAAACATTGAAGAGGGAAATTAATTATCTTTGCTTACGACTCTCCACACTTTTGTTCAGAGAGTCTCCCTGGCCGCAGACTAACAGTTTATTGTTTATTACCAATCCAGCATCAATAGTTCCACTTCTATCACTTTTACCCATACTGCCTAAACGCTTTTCGATAATTAACCTCGACTGTTCAGAACACGATATTTCTTTTATAGCCTATTTTACGAATTCCTATTTTTTATAATCTGTAATATCTTATTTTTACATTTGCTAATTGAAAACATTACATTATTGCTGAAGGCAAGGGAACTTTGAAGTTTCAGTAGCTGTTTCAGTTAATGGTATCTCCCCCTCCCGACATGTCTAGGAATGTATCTTGATCGAGGGCTGACCAGAGTCAGTCATGCTGGTATGGTTTGCTCTAGAGTGGCAGCAGGCATTTATAACTGAGATATGGAAAAAATACGGCTTTATCCATCCACATACATACGGTCTAAGATTCTGGAGGTCCTTTGAAAAGCACGAAATGAAAATGTAAGTTGAATTTTAGTGCAAGATACAAAGATGCTTTCAGTTAGTATAGAATGCTGTTATTTCATACAGGCACACGGCCTTTTATTTTATATCTGGTTACCTAATAATACAACATTCATGACTTTTCCCTACCTTTGTACACTTAATTCTTCTTTCTGTATGACTTAAATGTGTGACACCTTCCTCAGAAAATTTCTTGTGTTTGTACATAAGGCCTTTTAATAATCTATCCACTCTCGTAAAAAATCGATTTTTCTCTCAGTCAATTTTCCTATTACTAATTAATACAAGACTATTCGTATGTCTGGTAAAGATTCTTTGTTTACAATTGCCGATATAGGACGAAAAGCAAATAGATTTTATATCAATTAAACAACTTATAATAATAGGCATATTTTCTATATTATGCAAAAATAACAAGTTAAATTATTGTACAATATGTAAATATGTAAAGGCATTTATGATGAAGCGTTTTAGAAATATTTATATACACTTTTAACCTCTATTATCTATATGAGCAAATACTTATTCTGTTCTCATTACTAACTTATGTTTCAGGCAGCAATGTTATTTATCCTCAATGCGAGAAGACCCAGTACCGTGAGTATTTGGGATGTTTCAGGTGTAAATTTAATGCCATTCTGAAACTGCACTTGTAGTCAAATATCTAGACTGGAAACATTTTATTATAAGTTACTAGAAATCAAACAGCCAACTCATTTGTGTCATTTTTGTGATTCGAGAGTTTTGTTCTGATTATTTTCAGGTGGCCTCGGTCCTGCGTTGGCTTGGCGTCCTCTCTGTGACACTAACATTTAACAATACTCCACGTGTGTTGCAAAACACGCAAAGTATGAATGATGTATGAATGAAAGTGTGAGAGTGTGCGTGCGTGTAGAACTACATTGAACTAGAACAAGTAATCCTCCACTACACAACACATTAAGGTATAATAAATTTATCAGCTTATATTATACTTAAGTTTACATATTTGTTCCATGATACTTAATTTTTAATAATACTTATTTCATTAGGGTATATTTCTGTAATTATATTGGTTATAGCAAATACATGTTTTACCATGATACATTATTATATGCTGTATTTTCTGATTGTTACAGGGTGATGCGGCCAGTGCGGCAGGAGGTCGCCTCACTCACACTAATACACACACGACACATACACCAGGTAATGTATTGTTCTACTTATCATCATAATGAATTTGGCTACAATTTTTGTTTCAGAATGGCACACTTATATAGATTTTATGTTTATAAGAATAGGTCATAACCTTAAATAGTTTAAAATTACTCAGTAAATAAATAATGAAATATTTTATACTTTAGTTTTAAGATAATAACCCGTTTGGCTTATTCTCGTTCACTATTAACTTAGTACAGAAGAACGTATTATAAAACTGCAGTGATTCAGTATAGAGGTTTTTGTAATTTCTATCTTAGGCTTCTCTTGAGCTCCAAATTAGAGCTCTTAACAAGTGTGTTAGTTTCTGTCTCGCAATCGTAGTGTATGTGTGTGCGAGTTTGCAATCTTTTTACTATAAATTATAGAGATCCAGAAAGTTAGATAGCAATAGAAACTATGCATTTCCTTGCACACTGCTTAGATCTATCGTATTGAAGGAAAATTCTTGATACCATAAAATATAAAAAAACAAAACTTACACTTGATTCTATTCAATAAAAAATACATTGTATATAATTCTAATAACGATTTGTATTCTAATTCGATCTATAAATCATTTTAATAATGTGAAATACAAATTTAAAATTCATATAATAAAAATGTAGTTTGAACACAATTAGGTTCAATTGGTATATTTGTAAAGTTTCAAAATTTTGTTTCTAGACTACAGTTTTGACGTTTTCAGCACCTGAGATTTCAATAGCACAAATTTATGTTACATTATAGACTTCTATGGCAGTTATTTACACTGATTTTTTAAGTGCCTTAAAAAATTAGTAAGCATTACTCATATTGCAGAAATTTATTTCTAAATGGTAAATCTCTTTTATTATTATATTAATACATATAATTCATAAAAAACGCTATACAGTATATCTAAATTGCAAATTTAGAACAAAATGTCATACCAGAATGTCATACCATGCTTTAGCCCATGAAAATTATTTTTATAAATCTGAAGAGATCACAGAACATAAAAAGATTCCCTCACAAAATGTCGTGGTCTTATGCCTTAGCCCATGTAAATTATTTTTTGAAATCTGAAGAGATCGCAGAACGTAAAAAGGTACGTATCAGAGAATTATTTTATGAAAATTTTTTGTGTAGAAGATAATTCCCTCCATTTTACATTATTTAAATAAAAACCTTGTTTAAAAGACTCACCCATTCTATGTGCTAATGTTTTTGAACGAAGTTCAATCTGGATCTGATTA
The DNA here is from genome assembly GCF_021130785.1 of Homalodisca vitripennis. Taxonomy (NCBI): domain Eukaryota; kingdom Metazoa; phylum Arthropoda; class Insecta; order Hemiptera; family Cicadellidae; genus Homalodisca; species Homalodisca vitripennis. The sequence goes on from NW_025783674.1 coordinate 17,458, forward strand.
CAAATACTGTACTTATTAGCTTATGGTATATTGCATATGCCTATTTTATTTGAATACATATGTGTCTACAAAATTTACCTAATTGTAATACTATTAAAAATAAATAATACTTACAACCGATAAATTGTGTTTCTCCGGTTTATGACTGTACTTCTTGAATACTGAGCTTACAATTGTGAAATTTTTAACGACATAAGAAGGCAGGATATATCAATAATGCTTAGTCAGAAAATCGTCTTTCTCACGTGTTCTTGACAAAGGAAGTATGGTCTCATGATTCCTTCACTTTTAGGTATATCGATATGGAATTCTCTCAGGCTACATCACAGTAATCGAATACCAAACTTTGAACATATCAGCTTTATAAAGGCTTGGTAGGGCTGGAGAAATGGTTAAAGGCAACAGCGTTGTTTTTAATATGTGTTATGGGATTATCTGTAATAATATATAACATATTAAAATATTTTTAGCGCTCTTGAACGGCGCAAGATATACAACAAATTAAAATTCAAAAAGTTTGGCATTTGATTGAATTCTTGAATATTATACTTTGTAACATAAGTTGCTATTAAAAATGTTTGGATGTTCGGTTTTTTACGTTATATTAATGATATTTAATGAAATATAATATAATATTTATATATATATATATATATATATATATATAATATTTAATGATATTTTAAAATTACAAAAGGATTTTAAAAGTTACGCCACTTCATATTTCCTGATGGTGTATATTAGATATATCATACAAAAAATTATTGTTCCTAGGGGGAAGGCAGCAGAATTTACTGTTAAATTAAATACATTATGTCACACTGTCTAGGAAGCTAAGAGGGAGAGGGAAGTTCCACTGCAGATGCTGGTGGATAACACTGCGCTGAGATGAGTTCCAGTTCTTGCCACTTAAGTATTTAGGAGATAAGGGTAATTTAGTAACCGAAAAAGGCTTATAGTAGACTCATACCACATGGACATAGAATCAATGGTAAATTTTTGAAATAGTTTAAGATCCACGTGCAGTCTAAAAAGTTAATTTATTAGTAACCGCTAACTTGATATTTATATTATTGATATACAAAAATTGTTTTTAAATCTAAAAATTTGTTTTAAATTAAGTTGCATCTTTGAGGAGTTGTAAACCTTTACTACACTTTATGGCTTCTAAATAAGGGATGAATTTATTCATTTTTAACCGGTAGCATGTTTTATTTTGTAAGAATATATTCCATTTCATTTTCCATAAAATTTAAATTATTGCACCTACCATTTCCTTTTTCTGTTTTAAGGTTTTATGAAGCATAATAAACTTTTATTCCTAGGAAGCGTTGAGATGCTGATTAGGTTCAGTGTTGCGCTTCTGATACTTTTCGGTACCTAGTGGCTTGTTTAGGGCGCCCTTCATTTGTCTACGCATTTCGCATCGAGCATAAAATATTTTGCCACGTGCGGTGAACGTCAACTAAGAAAATCACGTTTTCAATGAGCGCAAAACCGTAACTTAGGATCGAGAGACCACAAAGGTAGAATCTTCACTGTAATCCATTTCACAACAGAAAAGGCAGTGTTGGGCCCAAATTTGATTGGATTTTGAAAGTATATGTTCACTTGTCACTTAACACGCCTTTCAGGCCGATAATATTGTGGTCACCAATTGGTGGTAGTGGAAATAAAAATTGTATTCTAAATATTTACACGACATATAATACTGAACAAGTTCTTTATGAACACATAAAATACAGTATTTTTACCCCACGCTACGTATATATACAAAGAATTGAGCATAGTAAAAACCAGATATAATAAATTCGGGATAGTCAACACGGGTTTTGATTGTGGCGTAAAGGTAGTGCAATGGGTACAGTCAATGTTTCTTTAACCAACTCTTCTTTTTTGATGATAAATAAACATGTGTTTAGAATTAAACACCTCGTTCTAAATATTAGCATAAAAATTGGAGGGCCAGAATGGATGTTAAATTTAAAATTTTCTTTATTATATATTAAAATTTGAAAAAAGCATATGCATTCGCTGGCAGAGAAGGTTACTTGCACTAGCCAAGCTGTCACCACACTTATAAATCGGGCATATTTTTAGTTTACTTAATCATTAGATCAGTGAAATATGAACTATTTTATCTAGTTAAAACGTTAACATTTTTTTATATATATTTTAAAACTTTATTCCAATATTGTTCAGTAACATATGTAAACAGTGGACGTGTATGCCGTATCAGAGCACGTAGTACAGCCAGTTACAATGGTCTGGTCTGAGGCCCTGTTAAGGGTGGTAGCACTGTTAGCACGAAACCTTTATGTAATGGACAGGAAAGGTCCTTAGATAAATTAATTGTTAAGTGAGTAGTACTGTAGAGGATTCTCGAACTTTGCTCTTGTTTTCCAAGCTTTATGTTATTTAAAAATACGATAGTATGTTAATTACTAAGAATTTTCATTGTTATGTTATTGAACGTAAATCTATACTCGATAATTTAAGAAACGAGGTATAAATTGTTATTACATTTAATATACAACAATAGCCTATAATATATTGTTTAAAATTATTGTTAAAGTATCAACAAATATACTTATATTTAAAACATACACTGCTGCTTTTATAAATTACTAAAAATAAATAGCTATTTGTTCGTCTTATTATAGATAAGAAATAATCTCTTAATTACTTAGTTTCTAGTACGAAACAAATATTCTGTTAGTCATTTATTCTATATATTCCAAATTTTATTATATATATGAAACACCAAGTGCTTAAATGTTCTAAGTGTTTAAAGTAAACACGAATACAAATTATATACGAATCATGTTCTTCATCGTTAATACTTACTCCAGAGTGTTTTGAACAGCAGAATAAACAGAGATATTATAGTTCTTCACCTAATTATCTTTAGCTTCCAAAACTAGCCGACGGCGACGGCCGAAAAATCAAACATCGCTTGATGTAAAGCGTACTGTAAACGCTGCACGTTAATTAATAAGTATAGGTGTTATTTATATGGAACGTTTAATAGTTACCTCAGTAAAACTACAAAAATATACTTTCAAGAACTTTTTTTCTCGTCTTTATCTTAAAACTTTTAAGTTCATTTTGGGGTTGCTTTGATTCTTAGTGTTACTAATAGAAAGTAAGTTAGGTCTAACGCTAAGGGTTTAAATGTCAATTCTCCAGAATGGCAGACCTATTTTGCCTCTGCACAAGCTTATTGATATAAAAATACTTCATATAAAAAAAGCTTTCATAAATATCCCCATGTTGCATAATGATTTTATCAAAAAGAAAAGGTTATTTCATATTTAAAAACATTCAAAACTAATTGCTTTAAATTTAAATTAGAAAAAAATATTGAACACTACAGACAAACTAGAATTATTATATTATCATAAAAGGTTTGCTATCTTTTTATTATAAGCAAACGTAGGCTAAAGTAGTAAAGAAATCTGAAAACAGTTGAAAACTTTAAAAAGCAAGTATTTATTAAGAATAGACATCATTCTACATAAAGAAGAGATTAAAAAATATAATGTGAGAAATATATTGAAATAACTATATAATAGTACGAAATTTTAAATAGAAAGGAATTCTCTAATCGACGTCTACTTACTACTACTACTATATATATATATATATATATATATATATATATATATATATATATATATATAATACATAAATTTATATATATAAAATACATAAATTTATATATATATATATATATATATATATATATATATATATAGTACATAGATTTATATATATATATATATATATATATATATATATATATATATAAACTAGCAGACCCGACAGACGTTGTCCTGTACACACGTCTTTAATTCGAAAATTTTAAACTTTGATTAATCTGGAACAATCTGGGCTGTTTTGATAAAAATGTCTATTAAAAAGTTATTACAATATCTAACTTCATCACATGTACATTTAATCACACCTCGACCAACCGATAGTGTGTGAGTATAACATGAGTGATGTGAAATGTAGAGGATGTTTTAAATGAAAACTTACTCAATCTGAAGGTAAAAAAGTTGCAACAAACTATTTTATAACAGGTATTTTTTTTAATTTACAACTTAATTTGTCGTAATGCCATTGAATGTACAATATTTTTTGTTAATCCTTCAGGAGTATACACAAAAAAATTACATTATTTTCCGATAGGGCTGAAGTATAATAAGTGACCTCCATCACAATCGAATTATTGATATTTCTGAATAGCCTATATAACTACTATCCGAATTAGATTATAGTTATGTAAAGGCTGAAGTATAATAAGTGGCTACCATCACAATCGAATTATAGATATTTTTGAATAGCCTATCTAAACTACTAAAATGACGAACTGAATTAGATTATAGTTATTTAAAGGCTGAATTATAATAAGCGGCCAACATCGCATTAAAATTATTGATATTTCTAATTAGCCTATCTAAACTACCGAATTTCATTATCTTTATATTTCTTGTGTGCGTGTGTATGGAGCTGAACTCCTCCAAAATGGGTGGACCATCTTGGAATGTTTTACATTGTATCCAGCAGAATGCGCTACGATCACAGTTTCAAATGTTTTCTATTTTAATTCCAGGTTTTCCTGACAGTTTGTGCTGCTATCAAATATGTGTGTTGTTTTGTAACATTGTGTAATTATTGTGTGAGTGCTAATTGTAATATTACATTAATAGAGATTGAAGATGTTTGAAGTACATAAAAAATTATAGTCATTCATTGAAGTTATTGAACTAATTTTGAAAATATATTGAACGAAGTGAGTATATTGGTCACATAACCTAAGTAGCATACAAATCAAAAGGTTGTGTTTCTATGTGTGAATAACTATTGTTAACAGTTTGGTCACATAAGTTCAAATTAAGTAGCATATAAATCACATGATTGAATAACTATTCGTCCTCTTCCACGAAGACGTGGCATTTTTATGGAAAAATAAAATTCTGTATAATAGTACATAATGAATATGAGTAACTTATTGAATATGTAATTTTAATTAAGTAACTTCTAGATAAAAATGTATAACAACATAGACTACGGTATCTAAAATACTAAAGAAGTATTCCCCTGAAGTCTGAAGTACAATAAGTGGCCACCATCACAATCGAATTATTGATATTTCTGATTAATCTATCTAAACTACCGAATTACATTATAATTATTTAAAATTACAGTATAGTATCGGAACTAGCCAACAGAATTTAATGTATCTAATATACTAAATAAGTATTCCCTCTGGGTCAGAAGTACAATAAGTGGCCACCATCACAATCGAATTATTGATATATCTGAATAGCCTATCTAAAGTACTAAAATGACGATCCAAATTAGATTATAGTTATTTAAAGGCTGAAGTATAATAAGCGGCCACCATCTCAATCGAATTATTTGATATATCTGAATAGCCTATCTAAACTACAGAATTTCATTAGAGATATTTAAAATTACAGTATAGTATCAGAACTGGCCAGTAGAATTTAATTTAAAACCAATTCCTACATAATTAACAATAGTTATTGACACATGTGATTATCTATTAATTTAATATTACAATTAGCACTCACACAATAATTACACGATGATACAAAACAACACACAAATTTGATAGCAGCACAAACTATCGGGAAAACCTGGAATTAAAATAGAAAATCATTTGTAACTGCGATCGTAGCGCATTCTGCTGGATCCAATTTAAAACATACCAAGATAAAAAACAATTTATTTATAAATTTATCAAAAATTAACTGATCAATCACTGCACAATTAATATTTACTAATTTCAGTTAAAAGTGTATTTTACTAAAACTTTCAATTTTATATCTAGATAACCTCTATTGATATTCCTGATTAGCCTATCTAAACTACCGAATTTCATTATAGTTATTTAAAATTACAGTATAGTATCAAAACTGGCCAACAGAATTTAATTTAAAACCAATTCCTACACTATTAACAATAGTTATTCACACATGTGATTTTGTATGCTACTTAATTTGAACTTATCTGACCAATTTTGACTGCAGATTAAAAATGTAAATTACAACAAATTATTTGAAATCCATCATTTTAAAACTTGATTATCTAAAATGTTAACAATAGTTATTCACACATAGAAACACAACCTTTTGATGTGTATGCTACTTAGGTTATTTGAGGTAATGCGACCAATAATCTCTATTAATGTACTATTACAATTTTAGCACTCACACAATAATTACACAATGTTTTATTTTTTATTTTCTTCTTTTTGCCTGTTGGCTGGCCTTTATAAACTTATAACGCGGCCACGTAGTACACTTTTTATAACTTCATTCTATTATATTTTAATGTTATTTGCCGTATTTACTTTTGAAACATGAACCTTAGAAAACAACACACACACACATTGATAGCAGCTCAAACTGTCGGGAAAACCTAGAATTAAAATAGAAAAACATTTGAAACTGCGATTGTAGCGCATTCTTCCAAGATCAACACTTAATAATTTACTAAGAATTTCACTTAAAAGCTAAAACTTCCAATTTTATATCTGGATAATCTCTATCCTCCAAAGTGAGTACAGAATATATTGAAATAAGAAGTGGTGTTATTTTTATATGTTTATGCTAACTCTATGCTTTCAAGACTATAATTGATTAAACGTATGGCTGTGTTGTAATATTATAATGTTTACATAGAACAATTGGTGAAAATTTAACTTTGCAATCTGCATTAGGCTACTGATCAAGCACTTTATAATAACGTAATCTAAATGTAAACAAATGTTTTCTGCCTGTTTGGTGAACTTCAGCTGAAAATATTCACAGCTGTTAAGTATCAGTTCACTTTGTATTACGTGTCGTAGCACAGTCTGTCGGATCCAATATAAAACACTCCAACATCAACAACAATTTATAATTAAAAATTTAATTAAATTTGACCGAATAAATAACTATAATGAAATTCAGTAGTTTGGATAGGCTATTCAGAAATATCAATAATTCAATTGTGATGGTGGCTGCTTATTATACTTCAGCCTTTAAATAACTATAATCCAATTCGGATAGGAGTTTGGATAGACTATTCAGAAATATCAATAATTCGATTGTGCTGGAGGCCACTTATTATACTTCAGCCCTATCGGAAAACCATCTAATTTGTTTATGTACACTCCTGAAGGATTAACAAAAAATATTGTACATTCAATAGCATTACGATAAATTCAGTTGTAAATTTAAAAAATATACTTGTTATAAAATTAGTAATTTAAAATTACAGTATAATGTCGGAACTAGCCAACAGAATTTAATTTAAAACCAATTCCTTCACTATTAACAATAAGTAGTTATTCACACATGTGATTTGTATGCTACTTTAATTTGAACTTATGTGACCAATTCTGAGTGCAGATTAAAAAATGTAAATTACAACAAATTATTTTAAATCCAATTAGTTTAAAACTTGATTATCTAAACTGTTAACAATATTCACACATAGAAACACAACCTTTTGATTTGTATGCTTCTTAGGTTATTTGAGGTATGCGACCAATATACTTATTCACTTCAATAAATGTGCAAAATGAGTTCAATAACTTTAATAAATAACTATAGTTAAACATCTTCAATCTCTATTAATGTATTATAACAATTAGCACTCACACAATAATTACAGAATGTTACAAAACAACACACAAATTTGATAGCAGCACAAAATGTCGGGAAAACCTGGAATTAAAATAGAAAAACATTATGGCTGTGTTGTAATATTATAATGTTTACGTAGAACAATTGGTGAAACTTCATCTTTGCAATCTGCATTACACTACTGATCAAGCACTTTACAAATTTAAAATATGAACTTTCTAAATTTTAATTGTGAACAAATGTTTCTGCCTCTTTGATGAACTTCAGCTGAAAATATTCACAGCTGTTTATCAGTTCACTTTGTATTACGTGTCGTTCGTGGCGCAGTCTGGCGGATCCAATGTAAAACACTCCACCATCAACAACAATTTATTATTAAAAAATTAATAAAATAACCTATTAAAATTGGACCGAATTATGAATCTAAACCATTCTCGGATCCAACTGAAGACACACAAAAAGTTTCATTAAAATCGTTCCACCCGTTTAGGAGGAGTTCATTAACATACACACGCACACAAGAAATATATATATATATATATATATATATATATATATATATATATATATATAAAGATTTATATAGGTTTTGATTTTTTTGTGGGAAACTGCTTGAATAAAATGACCAATAAATGTTTAAAAAGTTATGTAAATAAATTATTGTAAAATTTGTCAAACGAAAGGACTCGTTAAGGGAAAAATTTTGCATTTAAGTTCTTTCTGAAAAAATTTGTAGTTTTTAATTGGAGTCAGTGCTGACCCATTGGTCTATTGCTTCAGGGTGCGTATATTGTTCTAACATAGCATTTGTCAGGGTAGTTATCTGAAATGCAAACACATCAAAAAGACAAGTAAAGGGACTTTTTTCACGTCTAGGGTTAATCAAATCATAGTAATATTAGATTCATCCAACCGATTATCTTTGGGTAGATCCTTTCTTTTTGAAAAAAATATAATACGCTAAAATAGTTCATTAATTTTATACATTATATATTTCTAATTATTGGATTAAATTATTAAGAATATATAGTAAAAGGAAGATTCTAACCTAATTTGTATTGTTATAGAGTTTCTATAGAAACTAAATTCATAATTATTTCGATATTTAGACGTGTTTAACCGGTTTGAACATAATCTTAATTAAAAGGTTCCTCCAATGTTTAGTATTCGTCATAAAATTTTATACCCAGTGGACGTAAAATTCTTATCATATCAAATCCTAATATTCAAACTTACTTATAATAATATTTACACATCTCTCAAGACAGCACGTTGTGCATTTGAGTGATTTGGTAGAAGCAGTGAGGAAATTATGTGTTAAATCGAAAGAACATATGAAGTAAGATCTATATTTATATTACTTAAATTGCAACCGAAAATAGAATACATTTCATTTTAATATCAACCGGTTTGTTACATAAAAATAGTCTTTTCTTGTCTAAATCTACTCGGAATAGACAAATAATTTTAAAATATATAATCTGAATACCTTAAACGCTGTTATAAATTATTAAAACTGAAAAGTTCAATACCTATCAGTGAGAATTTACGGATCTACATTATAGTCTTGTCGCGAAAGTGCATATTGAATGCGATAGATTGCAGCACACGTGACGTAACCTAAATATCTAAATTAACCAACCTAAAAAGGGAGGGGAGTATTCCATGGTAGAAGGGCGACGACCTGCCCAAGGACTGGCCAAAGTACCCTGGAATGCTCTAACCTGGGTGCGTATAACAGTGTCACTGCAGCCATTGCTGTTGGTTCTAATAATGAATGCACGGCTACTGTTTTAAGCACAGGCAGTCCCAATCCCTGCCAGGGTTGGTCATTAAAAATTTTTTAAATAGATCTCATATACATTTCCTTCGTGATTCCGACACTTTTTCTGTACATATTATTACCTGACGGTGATTTGACACTTATTTCTGTGTCAGACGGTTGGTACCTTTTAATTAACGTGTTTTATGATGTAGACTTTCTCTGCATATCTTCCAGGCATGGTCTACTTATTCTTAGTTGTTCTTGGTTTTCACAGTAAATTTCTTTTGAAGTGATGTGCAGAAACAATGTCAACTTACCAAAAATTAAGGATGCTACCGACCAAAGCAAAATTGGAACCAAAGAGCAGATGTTGCACAAATTAGTTATTTAAGTACCAAAGTAACAGCTTAATATTCTAAGCAAATTTTTCCTTAAGTGACCGGAGTGTAAATAA
>NW_025783675.1:0-26681 GCF_021130785.1 Homalodisca vitripennis
TGCGCAGGGTGTACGAGAACTCACTGAATAATTGATTTGCTGCTACTGCAGAACCAGAAAACAAGAAGTTTAAATAATTCGACTTTTTAAATTATTGTCTGTCTTATAGTATTTGAATATTTATATTTTTTCATAATTATTTTAACACAACACACTCAAAGATTGCACTCATTAATATAGGACATCAGTTTAATTTTAATGAGAACTATGTTTTATTATTAATTTATAATCAAGCGTAAAACATAAGTCATAGATATTATAAGTAAAAGCTATATTTTCAGCATGTCTGTTCTGTCAAAAGTATATCTACGTTTTTACCAAGGATTTTTGGGCTTTCCACTGAAATATATTTCAGAATCAGTTACAGACAGAAAGCTCACGTTTTCTCGAGCAGTGTTTTGGTGGGAATCGACACTGACATTTATACAAACAGGATTTCTCTCTGGAAATGTTTACGCGTACTTATCAGGAAATGGCTACCTAAGTATCATACAGGTTTCTGTATCTCTTTAATGTTTACGGAAGTGGTAATATTCCTCAGCTCTTCCAAGAAATACGCAAAGATCATTGATGTTTACAACTCTATGGACAGATTTGACAACAATCTACAACTGGAGCCAACTAAGAGGTGGATGACCATAACATTTACATCTTTAGTTGTTATTTTAACAGTTACTCCAGTACTATCGGACATAACTGGCACACTCCTTTTAATACTTTGGGAAAATAATAACAAAAAGATCATCCACCGAATCTTAACACTGGTTTCGTTTAGTATTGCAAACTGCAGAAAAAGTTGTTTGTTGGTCCAATTCCATGAGATCACGTATTGTGTTGCCACGAGGTTCAGAATAATTAACGCCAGAATCAGACAAGAAGTAATCATCCACAGCTATAGACAGTCGATGAGACACCACGGCCCGCTATATAACAATCATAGACAGGATACCAGGTCCATTGCTAGGATCAAGTCCTTCATGAGCGCCTATCAGATGCTCTGTGATGCTACGTACAAAGCGAATAGCTTCTACTCTGATATTCTAACATGTATAATCTCTGTAAATTTGTTTTTATCACCGTATCACTCTTCAAGTTCTTCTTGCTTTTTGACGAGGGAAATGTAATAGGCATATTTTTAACAGGAACCTGGATACTGTGTGACATCTGTTACCTGCTGATGATCGTCTCCTCGAGTTCTGACTTCACTCAAGCAGCGGACGAGACTGTACCAATAATATGCACGCTGATCAACAGACACCTAGATCCGATACTGAAAAGACGACTGGAATCATTCTTGCAGCAGCTCACTACTCAAAATGGGGCGTTTACCGGAAGAGGATTATTTTCAGATTACAAGGCAAATGTTAACTACGATGGCTGCGACAGTGACCACCAATCTGGTAATTCTTATTCAATTTCATGCTGAAATTAAGAACGATACATATTAATAATATGAATACAAACTGATTCGAATTTGATTAAATAGACAAGGAATTATGTATTCTGATCTCCGACAAATCCAAAACTGTCAAAGAATCGCTTTTCACTAGGTACTTGTCTAGAAGATAAAACAACAGAATACAATTTAACAGGTGAATGACTCCCTTTTTACTTCATATAGCGAAAATAATACACACAGCACAACAACAAAGAATTAATATTATGATCTAATCTTTCACATCATGGTATGATGTTTAGTCATGAAGACAAATTTTAACTCGTCTGTATGAACTAAGTAACTTTTTAATGTTTTCGTCACAATTCTATCATGAAATTAAGCATGAAATTGTTTTAAATGGATTTATTAATTTATTGTTTTGTTCTCTTAGGACAAAATGCTTATGACAGGATATTAAGGATGGGTAAGGTTAGGGGTAGGAGCCTCCTACTATCGAGATCCATTAAGAAGAACTAGAGCAATAATCTTAAAGTTATGTCCCCCTGGAAGAAAGAGAGGTCATAATAAAAAAACCGGTGTAATTTAAATAAACTTTGGCAGCTATAATAATGGACCCATGCCTTGCAACGAACTATTATGTAAAAATATGTCTAATGCTCCTTGTCTTGCTATCATTACGAGAAACAAAATTAAATTATGTTCAAAAATACTCAGCAGACAATATGTATGTAGTTTATATACTTAGATCGAAGATTTTAGAAATTTCTCAAGAACTTTCTCCAAATTCCCACAGGCCCGAAGAAAGTTATAGGTGTTTTTCAAGCAATAATAATATATATAAAGATGATTCAAGTGTTTTACCTTTAAAAAAAGGCTTTTTAAAGACCATCACTGAGGTAAAACTTCTACACTGTCAACATAAAAACTAAGAAAAGGCCGTTAATATTATTTATTGTAATAATTTGTATTGAACTTTTTTTCTCAATCTCAATCTCTAAAAATAGGCGTTTTTGGTGTATAGAACTCATACATTAATATTTAAAATATATGTTATATAACACAAACTTTGTACAGTAATAGTTCAACCGAACCCCTTTTCTAAATGTTTTTATTACCATACATGTGTTTCGATATTCACCCATCATTGGTGTGTATTAACCCCTAAATAAACAATTAAATATTCGTGGACCATTTAAACATATGTTAAATTTAAATGACACAGTTGTAATTTTGATTGTTAATCAGTATTCAATATCTTAATGTTTTAAAACCTTGGTTTATCCATTTTTTTCATATTACTATTTAAATTGTTATGAGGATATTTATTATAATTTTAGATATATATTTAATTGTAATATTTGTGTTTAATTCATCCCCTCTCCTTTCGATATCTAAAAATTCCATGTTCTTTTGTATGTTTGTGTAGTTATGGTCCGTTTCTAATAAGTGTTCAGAAAAATTTGATTTTGTTGTAGATATATTATTTGTTTTTTAAAGCTCTTATATGGTCCTTAAACCTTTTATTGAAGTTTTTTGCCAAGTTTTACCCTCTATAATAGCTTTCTCATGTCTTTACTATGTTATTACTCCTGAGATTTTTCTCTTCAATGTGGTTCACTTTGTTTTCAATAGGTTTAATAACGTGTTATATTCTTGTTTGTTAACTAATGGAACATTTTGGAATTTTTAAAGGTTTTTCGTACTGTTTTTTTAAAGTTAGTATTGCAAGGTACATATGTTGATTTCTGAATTTCTTTAGTATTAGGATTAGGTAGTATCATATTATAATGTTGTGTACTTAAGTATATTGTTAAATGTAATGGTCGCTCTGTATATTAAATGTGATTATTTAGATGACAATAATAATTATTGTGCGTTTATTTGAGTGTTTTATTGATTATGTCGATAAATTATATGTACGCACGCAGATAATAGAAAATATATCTATAATATATATATATATATATATAGTGTTATAATTATATATATATATATATATATATATATATCATATATATATATATATATATATATATATATATATAGTATATATTCCACATATAATATATAATACTCTGTTGCTGGTTTCCTAATTACTCTTGTTTGTTTCTAAATCTATTTTTAATTTATTCGATGCTTTGTTGAGGGTTTTTGAAATTTGATAATACGCCATTGCTGGTTTGATTAATTATTTGTTTATTAAATCTATTTATATATTTATGCTTGTTGATATTTTGAGTATTGCTTTGTTGATCTTACTGTTTTTTTGGGTGTGTTGCATGGGGACAGAAAGTGTTCTTGCCAAAAAATTTTGGGATATTTAATGATTTTATTATGTTATATATTTATTTTGTTTAAAAAAACTTAATATATTTTATGCTTGTTAATTTTTTACGACCTCGTTTTTGTAATTATGGTTCTTTTGTTTAACAAATCTAGATTGATATAAGTAGTAAAATTTATAGTATATGTTATGAACTGGATAGTAGTAAGAGTTATTTAGTATTTGTCCACCATGGCGGAAGAAAAGATATAAATAAGAACAAAACATTGACATTGCCAGGCCTGCATGCATAATTTTGTTTAATGTTATTGCATTATTTAAATTGTAATAATAAGTCACACGTTGTTTCTCTAGCACCTGAATCTGTAAACCTTTTATGTCACTTTTTGTTAATTAAAGGTTTTTGTAAACTCTGCTAATTACACTATCTTCTCAGGCCAACCCTCCCTGTAAAACTACAGATCAATGCTGATTTTCTTACGATTTCTCACATCTATTGGGAAAACGATTTAGGACCAGGGAACAATTGCAGGAAAAGGTAAGAGCTAAATGATTCTTCAACACCAGGTACGTGTTTCTGAATCTGGTGTTCACCAGGACTGATTAACAGCAACTCTCTCAGCAACATGAATCGAGCTTGTAAAGCCTCCAAGTGGCGGATGGGCCGCATCCACAGTTCATGTACTGTTACTACCTGGGGACCATGTTATCACATGCATTCTTTGCACGGACGCACTAATACTGTCTCTAAGTTGGCATTAAAGAATGACTCTACAGCAACCGATAATTTTTCTTCATTTTAAAACTAATCTCTTTTAGTTTGTATTCATCTGGTTATATTGAGATGTTTGAGAAAGTAATGTAAAACAGTGTTTTTCAAGAAATAGAACTGGTGAAAGTCCATTAAGCTGGAGGAGGACCAAGAATTGTCACAGCAAGTTGTACCTTAGGGGTGAAATTGCCAAACTTCTTGCGCCTTTAAAATTCCTAATAACCGACTTGAACATTAAAGTATTTCATTTTGCAACAAAAAAAGTGCATCCTTTCACACTGCTTAAAAAAACAGCTTTTGTTCACCCATGGTGTTCACACTATCATAATAAAAAGCCAAACTTCCGCTTATTATTCGAAGACCACATGGAGAGATTTAGCAGATCGTAATGATGAGGACGAAGATGAAATACACACATACAAACATCTAAGGCTTCGATAGTGTTGGATGGAGTGGTTCCAAAAAGCTATCACAATCACGAGTTTCTTGACGTAGATGATGCGGATTATGTTAAAGGATGCATGATTGTAACATTTGATAATTACAAATAAATAGTTTACATAGTTGGTGCATCTATTCTGATGACATAAATGACACAACAAGTACTTAGTCGATCAAATGTGCATTCCAATTGAAAAATTATATATTCTACTCGCCTGCGGCTCGGACCAGGCGCCTAATTACGGTTGTGTAGCAAATTCGAGGATAAGCGTATTTCCGGGAACATGTTAAGTGCACGAGCATTCGCATGAGGGAATTTGTCGACCTTCTAAAAGAAATAATATTCTTTCCGGAAATTCGTTCCTTAATTATTTTTGATACGATTTATGTCATAATTATCTGGGGGAATACATAAGCGTGCAAAAACTTTCATTTACACAGGTCAATCAGTTCTAGAGATATCGTGCGGGCACTTTAGTTTCAAGGGTTAACACAGATTTAAGCCCCCCAAAAAATTAAAGGAGACCAGATTTTGCTCTGTTTTGTTGTAATTTTATGAATAAAGGAAATAAGTTTGATCTGAAGGAAAACTTACAAAAAGAATTGTAAATCAGAAGAAACTAAGATAAAGTGTTATTTGCACAACAAGAGGTTAACTTGACCAGATGTTTGATTGCTGTGTTCTAAATTGAGGCAAAAGGATCATATTGCATTATTGATTAACGTGTATTAAAAAAATTGTTTGCCATTTATCATTAAGTATAAGACAATTTGTCTTGTAAGGGCTATTGCAGTTTTCAAAAACTAGGTAAGTATGAGTATATTTAGTTCGAAATCGTATAACACACGTTATTGAGGACTTTCCTAGATAGTCACTTATATCTCATTATTGAATCCCATGTGCGTAGTTGTTAGGTTCATTCTCTTAATAAATGTAGGTGAGAATATAAATTATTTCGTACCGTTGGGTTAGCGGAATGATGTATTTAATGTTACACGAGTTTGGCAGCTTATTATGGAAATGTGTGGATTAAAAGTATTCTATTTGAGCGTTGGGAAAACAAACACGTCTTTATTTAGTATCCTCTCTTTGTTATCGTCGACAGATAAGCAGGCAAAATATAAAAAAATAATATACATTAAGTAAATTAAAAGTAATGGCAATCCCGAGGAAAGCTGGAAATAATAAATGGTTTATCATGTCTCGCCTCAAGTTAAAAATTATGGGCAATATTAAAGAGAAACATATAGGGAGTTGGAATAAAGTAAGAAATCAGATAAATAGCAATTTGAGACAAAATATTTTGTTTTTGCACCCCGTGGTTGTCCAATGCTTACTTACAATAGTGTATAGCGGTTAACAATACATAGAGAGTCCGGTATAATACTTAAAAATATTTAGAAAAATTCTGTGGTTAACGTTGATACCCTCTTAGTGGGAACAATTTCGTTTGCAATTAGAAATATTTACTGCGTCCGTACTTGGGTATTGATTGGTAATTAAAAGTTATTATACTTGTGATTGCGTGTTAGTTCTCCAATGATTTCAATTCTTGCGTGGTTTTTTTCAGTCTTTATTGAGACCTTATATTATTAGCACATTAACTAATATTGTTCTCGCATAAAGATTTAGCGGTACTTAATACTTGAGTCAAATTATTTGCTAGGCAACCTTATTAGACAATAGACACGGAGACAAATTAATCAACCCCTTAGAACCTTGCTAGGAAGGTTTATTTTATGCTCAGAAAAGTGATTTCATAACAAATTGGTACTAAGAGAAAGCTGTTAACACCTAGGTTATTTAAAATAAAAAGTGGATATTTTAGATGAAGTTCATCGATTACCCTAGTAAGGACGGACAAGGACAACGACGTACAACTGAGCCGTGGGTAAAACAGTTAGTGCTCTCGGGGACCGACTCTGCGACGTAGATAGATTGTCTGACCTTGGATCTTGTGACCAGTCATCATCGCTAGTAAGTGAATGTGAGAAAATACGTCGGTGAGCCCAGGGACGTGTTACGAGAGCCATTGCATTCTCGTAATGAATCTTCATGTATCTGAGCCCACCCGGTAAACGAACTTGGGAGGTATAATTTTGCCAGGCTTTGCGCCACCTTCGACTTGTACGTGTGATGTCTTCCCTAACCTGTATTCCTGCCGGAGCATTGCGCTTGAGCATCAAGAAATCTCGTTTCGTTGGCCTATTCAAATGGCATTTTGGACTGGACACCTTGACTGTAGCTAATTTAATAAACCGCAGTATTCGTCCACTTTCTTCATACCATCGCACACAATCTCGACCTGCCAGGCCTGCCGAGAGACGGCCGAGGATATGAACAAGCGAGGGACCTTGGGGATACATACAATGAGACAACGCGTATGGTTGTACTGCGAAAGTTTTTCCCGTTGATCATCATAAGAAGGCCAATTTTGCCAACCCAAAAGAGCCATGTGGATAGAGCCAGTGGGATAGACACTAATGAACACTGGAAGGGCTCCATCATAGAGGACAAACTGCTTCACAACGAACAAAGTCAATCGTAGACGGCCCTTCAAGTTTTCACTTTCCAGGCGGTGAGTCGTCGTGGTTCGGTCACTGCTTCGTTCAGTGCTTGAGCACAGCTGATTTGCACCTCAAACACCCCCTATTCCTGTCGCCACAAGAACATTACCATGAGTGTAGCTCGACTTGTGTACCTGGTACTCCAAATGAGCGTTTACCGATGGCACCATTACCTAATTGCCGGAAATCACCGTATGAAAGGATCGAAAATCCATGGTTAAATTGGTCAATGGTTGTCAAATAGTTACAATATTCAAGCGATCTACCCACTGGCAAATGTTCCACTGCCGCCTCTTCGCCGTCGTCAATGTATAGGCCAGCACTTAGTTAACAAATTGGACGACTCCCACCTTAGTAGCAAAACCCATTGGCCGGGGACGTACAAACTGTACACCTTGAAGAAAAAAATTCACAGGCACAAGCAGACCATTCGCAGTTGCACTGAGCGTTTTTGCTCGTAGGAAATTTTACTGTTCGTCTCCCTGATGGAAGGAAGCCCTTCACAATACAATTAGAGACATTGTTATGTTAAAATAAACTGTTATACAAAATATAAGGAGGGAAACTGTAGTGTATGTTAAAAGCGAGAAAAGAAAACGGATAGGAGAGCAAATATCCGTATATGAATGGTAAAACAAGAGGTAAACTATCAAGTGAAAAAGAGATTCCAATATGAAAACCAATAAGGAAAGTGAAAAATTTAAAACAAAAGGACGGATGTTCACTCTCGTTTCCCTATTCTACTAATGTTGCTCTGTACACCCACCTATTGCAATACCTGAAATCCGGTCAAGGAATGGGGGGGGGGGGCCCCCCCACCCACACCCCCCATCACCCCCCCCACCCCCCCCCCGTAGGGGGGGGGGGGGGGGGGGGGGGGGAATATAAAGTGATCGTGCATTTACCTATTAACATAGCATACAATAACCACCAATATAAATAAAATGAATCAAAAACAATTTAAAATAATTATAAAGCTATTACATTTCCAGAGGCCGGCCAAATCTTACTTTGTCTACGTTAACGTACAGATCTCGCTGCTCTAAAAATAAAAAAAAAAAAAAATAACTGTAAGTTGTACTTCAAAAAATAAGAGAAAAAAAAACTGTACAAGTGTTTGTAAAATGCTGAGATAAGAGAAATGAGCAAAATCGTAGTATGAATAGATTGACCAGGAGGGTTAGCTGGTCAAAGTAATAAAGATGAGAGATTTTAATCTAAAAACCCAGGTAAAAAAAATGTCGAGAAAATTTATACTAAGGCGATGTTCCGAAAATCCGTATATGACATAGGGAGACAGGAGGATAAACTGTCTTACTAAGAAAAGATTCAATCCAAAACCAGTAAGAATGTGGGTACAATTTAAACAAATGGCATGATGATAACTATGTCCCTATCTGGCCCAGATCTACTGTTGCCGGACACCGACCTGATTGCGACTAAAAACCGTTATAGGTAGAATAAAAGAGCGGACTCCAAATAGTTATTCAATGTAGCATAGGAATAAATAAACCAAAGAAATGAAAAGAATCTAAAAAAACGAAAATAATATAAAGGTTTTCCTCACCAGAGCCATGCCTTATATTGCTATGTTACGTACGCCGTATTACAGAGCTCGCTGCTCTAAAATAAACTATAAAACTAGTAATACCGAAAAATGAACAGGAACATGTAGTGTTTGTAAAAAATTGAGGCAAAAGAAATCGGAAAGGAAAGGAAAAAATCGTTATTGAATGAAATAGGGAAGAATTTAGGAGTATTAAAAACTGTCAAATAAGAAGAGATTCAAATCTTGAAACTAGTAAAAATGTGAGGACAATTTTAACAAAAAGGCGATGTTACCACTATGTCCCTATTTCTGCAATCCTGCTGTTGCTGGACTACGGACCTAACTGCGACTAAACCGTTCAAGGGTTAGGAATAAAAGAGCAATAGCGATAGTTATCAATGTAGCATAGAATAACCACCAAGAAATGAAAAAGAATCCAAAGACAGGTTGAAATAATATAAAAAACTTTAAACTTTTCATAGTCTGCCTATTTTTGCTCAGTTGAGCACCGTACAAAGCTCGGTGCTCCATTCCTTACTGCCATCTCTGTCCCTAACTATTGATTTCGTTCAATTTTAAACGTTGGTTTTCGACTTATTTTGAGGGTGGTTTAAAATAAAAAAGTTTCCCGGATTTCAGACTTTTACCCGGTGGGTTTTACGGCAACAAGCCAATTACGTGGCAAAATTTCGTTGTTTCCAGCACTTCCCAGAAGTACGTTTAGAATTTGTATACGTGAGTGAGTTACACATGCGGCTGTATACATATCAGATTTATGTATGAAGGCCTCTGGTAAGTTGCAGCTGATAATAATGGTTATGCTGACAATGTTTATCTGTGATAGTTATATCAGCGGACCTGTTTTCTGACTCGGAATACTGCTCGCTAAGCATTGGGATCTGTCTTACACTGCACAAACCTATGCAATAATCTTTACTTAGTGAATCGCCAAATCATATTTTATACAGGCAAATGTAACTCTGCCTTACATGGTTCAAGGGGGGGGGTGAACACAAAAGGGGAGAAAAACTTTGTAATTGGCATTCCAGCTTCCCCCACATGGGCAAGCACATAGTTTTTATAGGAGTAGCTGTTAAAGTATAACAGGGTGATTTAGGTAAAAAACAAAGAACGTAAACTTAAATACTATTCGAAGCATAACCGTTTAACTACGTGAATGGGGCTATTTCAATGGACCAAACCAACCATTTCCCTAGACTTCATATTTAAAACTGATAAAATGTCTCAAAACTCATTTTTTAACACCCAATAATTAGAGTGTACGGCAGTGAAACTGAGAATGAATGACATAGGGAAATGTAGCCAATATATTGTAACGTGACTTTTCGCAAACGTAACGTAAATCTGACCCAGAAAGACTCAGTCGTTGAAATGGGGTAAAAATATTCCCAGGGGTCGGGAGGAAAGGAAGGTAGGTTTAGAATCGGGAAACCCAAGGCTCAGATTTGAGAGCAGAGTCAACCTAAGTGGACTCAACACGGGGACGCTCGGTATTCATCACCAGCCCAGGCTCCAAGTAGGGTAATGAGGAGGAGTGAGGGACAATGTAAACTTGGAAATAAAAGCGTTGGGAAAGGGTCTTCTATAACAATGGAAAACTATGGGTTCCGCTCGGATGTCTCTAGCGGGGGGACAGAGAAGGAGGCGCTGGGATATCCTCTAGCGCAAGGCCCGAAAGGTTCCGCTTGGATTGCTCTAGCGGGCGAGGGGATAGAGGCGCTCGGATTTCTCTAGCGCAGGACACCGAAAGGTTCCGCTTGGATTTTCTCTAGCGGGGGAAAAGACGATTAGAGGGCGCTGGGATTTCTCTAGGCGCAGGGCGAAAGGTGTCCGCTTTGGATTGCTTCTTAGCGAGCGAGGGGATAGATGGCGCTCGGATTTCTCTAGCGCAGGGACAAAAGGTTTCCGCTTAGATCGCTCTAGCGGGGAAAGGACCGAAGAGGCGCTAGGATTTCTCTAGGCGCAAGAGGCGAAAGGTTCCGCTTGGATTGCTCTAGCGGGCAGAGGGGATAGAGGCGCTCAGGATTTCTCTAGCGCAGGGACAGAAGGTTCCACGCTTGGACTTGGATCGCTCTAGCGGGGGAGAAAGACGGAAGAGGCGCTGGGGATTTCTTCTAGCGCAAGGCGCTGAAAGGTTCCGCTATGGATTGCTCTAGCGGGCGAAGGGGGATAGAGGGGCGTCTGGGATTTTCTCTAGCGCACGGACGAAAAGGTTCCGCTTTGGAAGTTTCTCTAGCGGGGATAAGGACGACTTAATGTAAGGCGCTGGGTATTTCTCTAGAGAGATACGCGCAGGGCGAAATAGGTTCCGCTTGGATTGCTCTAGCGGGCGCAGGGCGGATAGAGGCGCTAGGATTTCTCTAGCGCAGGACCAAAACAGGTTCCGCTTGGATCAGCCTCTAGCGGGGAGGAAAGGACGAAGAATGGTGTTCGTGGGATTTCTCTAGCGCAAGGTGAAAGGTTCCGCTTGGATTTGCTCTAGCGGGCGAGGGGATAGAGGCGCTCGGATTTCTCTAGCGCAGGACAAAAGGTTCCGCTTGGATCGCTCTAGCGGGGAAAGACGAAGAGGCGCTGGGATTTCTCTAGCGCAAGGCGAAAGGTTCCGCTTGGATTGCTCTAGCGGGCGAGGGGATAGAGGCGCTCGGATTTCTCTAGCGCAGGACGAAAGGGTTCCGCTTGGATTTCTCTAGCGGGGAAAGACGAAGTAGGCGCTGGGATTTCTCTAGCGCAGGGCGAAAGGTTCCGCTTGGATTGCTCTAGCGAGCGAGGGGATAGAGGCGCTCGGATTTCTCTAGCGCAGGACAAAAGGTTCCGCTTAGATCGCTCTAGCGGGGAAAGACGAAGAGGTGCTGGGATTTCTCTAGCGCAAGGTGAAAGGTTCCGCTTGGATTTGCTCTAGCGGGCGAGGGGATAGAGGCGCTCGGATTTCTCTAGCGCAGGACAAAAGGTTCCGCTTGGATCGCTCTAGCGGGGAAAGACGAAGAGGCGCTGGGATTTCTCTAGCGCAAGGTGAAAGGTTCCGCTTGGATTGCTCTAGCGGGCGAGGGGATAGAGGCGCTCGGATTTCTCTAGCGCAGGACAAAAGGTTCCGCTTGGATCGCTCTAGCGGGGAAAGACGAAGAGGCGCTGGGATTTCTCTAGCGCAAGGCGAAAGGTCCCGCTTGGATTGCTCTAGCGGGCGAGGGGGATAGAGGCGCTACGGATTTCTCTAGCGCAGGACGAAAGGTTCCGCTTGGATTTCTCTAGCGGGGAAAGGACGAAGAGGCGCTGGGATTTCTCTAGCGCAGGGCGAAAGGTTCCGCTTGGATTGCTCTAAGCGGGCGAGGGGATAGAGGCGCTCGGATTTCTCTAGCGGGGAAAGACGAAGAGGCGATTATCTTACCTAATAGTGGCGAAGCGTGGTCGGTCTCGTGAGATCTTCCTGCGGTGGTCTCCCTGGAACGAATGAGAGCTGTGCTGGTGATCGGCTCCCTTATATAGCAGCCAGGTTGGCGCATGCGCAGAACCCCTAATATTGTCAGTCTGCTGCCAGCAGCGGTGCCGGCAACATATCTCCGTAGGGTTATATGGTCTGCCTGTTCCAACCTGTTTGAAATGGCGACGCTGCTGTTTCTGAATATCCGACCGTATTCTTTATTGCAGGGATGGGGTCCTTAGGGGTGCGTCGGCATAGGGAAAAAAGTGCCGACTTGTATGAAGCGACGCTGCAGGACGTATGGGAGGATAGGAATTAGGTGGGCATGTAGGAGTGTTTAGGAGAGGGTCAGGTTTATGGGAAAGACGCGGAAGGCGATAAGGTAACGGGAAGTTTCATCGGCGGCGCAGGGTAAGGTCAAGTGACGGAGGGGCCGGACTGATCGTGGGAAAATAGGACAGGGCTTATTGTAACGTCGGAAAGCGAAGGACACAGGAATTATAAGAGGAAGTGTGTATAGGACGACGCCGACTACCTGAAGGCGACGCCCAAAGCGGATAAGTAGGACACGAGGATAGGAAACGTATAATGGTAAGCGGAAACCTGGATAACCGCTAGGGTGCGGGCAAAGGTCAGGGTAAAAGAGGTACGTGGAACTAGGGCACGACGCAGGGGAAATTAGGACGACGCTGGTTGTTTACGGATAGGAGGGGAGTAGAGGAGATGTTGTAGGTGTAGCGGAAATAAGGATTTATGGGCGGAAAAGAAAACGAAGGGTGTAGGGCTAGACGTAGGGCCGTGGGAGGAGACGCTAAGATAAGATAAGTTAGGAACAACAGGAAGTCGGTAATAGCGGAAGGCGGAAAATAAAAAGGTCAAGGGCAATAAGGGAAAACTGCACTTTGGTAAACAGGGTTTCTATTAGAAATGGTGAGGATTAAGGACGGGGACAAATAAGGGTCGTTACATCCCCCTCTTTCTTTCGGAAAGAAAAAGAAAAGCGAAAGAAAAAGAAAGATATCTTTAATACAAAACTAAATCTAAAATATAACTTCTAAAACAAATAATCCAAAGGTAAGTATAAAAATACTAAAATAACTTAAATTTTAATCCTGCTTTGAAAACTAAAAGGAACTTAAAACACCACTTTGGTTAAATATACATAACGAAAAAAAAAGGGACTTAAAAACTATACACTACGAAAAAGAACTTAAAACTTATACTTTGGTTAACAAAGAAACTTACGTTTGACACACATTGGTATTAATAGTAATCTTAAATTAAAATTAGTTATACTACTTAACTACGACTTATTTATTTTACGTAAGTCCACTTTTGGATAGTACTTTGAAATGTTCTGTATCTTCTTCGAGTTCATCCTAATAAAACGATCCATCTTCCAAGAAGACTCGCTGTTCTGTTCGTTTTCCCTGGCTCTTTCGTCGAACACTCAAAATAGTCCTCAGAGGGCCTCTGCTTTTCCGGAGGGCTTGGAAGAGCTTGTGGGGGCGGGTTCCACCTCTTGATGAACGGGTGGCTCTGGTGGTGGAGGATCCACATCCATTTTCTTTTATGTAAGAGGCTCGATTCCACGTACTTCCAAAGCTGAATCGTTGGAGGTTACGGGATCCTTACCTCCTGGGGAAGTCTTAATGCCCATCTTGGCTAGGGCTTCTTCGAAGCCGGACGAAGCGTCAGGTGACTCTTTCGGGAATGGGTAGACATCTTTAGTAGACAACTTCATTCACACGACGAACATCACCACAAAAACTATATTTTTCCGGACGGTTTCTTGACCAGGACCACCGGTGAAGACCAAGGACTAGAGGAAGTTTTTATTAACGTCGTCATTGAGCATATCGTCGACTTCTTTATCCATAATGTCTTGCATAGCCGGATTTCGTGGATAGTAGTGTTTTTTGATTGGCTGGAAAGTTTTCAGACAAATGCTGATGTTCCAATAACGTTTGTACGCCCAGATGATTCAGCCAGCAGAGGCAATTCTTCATCTAAGAACTGTTTTGGTATGTGTTCTTCATCCTGCGTAAGAGGTTAATAGCCAGAAGGTTGTGGTTTGGAGTCCACAACTGATTCTCTCCATTTGAATAACTCGCAAAGTTCATTTTAATTAAGTTTAGCTTGGAAATGTTATCCATTCCTAGGATAATCGGAGTTGACAACTTGGTCACGTGTATCGCTTCTATGACGGTTTCTTCATTATGCAAAGTACAAGGAAATGTATATGTATTTTCGGACCCCAACTTCCTGGTTATTGGCCAAATGGATTTTTAAAGTCGTGTTCTTAGTAGGGGTGTTCTTCGTATCAAGGTATCTCGCTACCTCTGATGATATACAGGTCAGCATAGCCCCTGTGTCCTATAAGGGCCTTAAAGTATTTTCCACATATTAATATATTGACGAAAGGTCTCAGATCCGGAATTATTACAGACCTCTCCGGATTCGATGGAAAGTTCGTAACCCTACGAATCCAGTCGTTCCATTCTTGGGAAGTGGTGGGGCTTCCTTTTTACCGACTCAAACGGGCTTCCCGTCCGTAGAGCCGGTGATTCGTTTCCCGCGCGGCACGAACATGTCGTTGTAAGCTGCTTTTCCTTCTTACAATAGTAGCAACGTATATATTTAGGTCTTGGACATTCACGAAATACATGACCTTCTTCTTCATAATTCCAACAAATCGGCTTTCTTTCATTGGAATGTGAGAATATAGGATTAGGATTCGTTACCTGGGATGTCAAATTTTGTCTCCCATCTTGGAGATTACGAGGAGCTCGTTCTCCTAGAGATGATTCTTTTCTATAAAGCCGATCTTGACGTCGAGAGTCTTCTCTTCGTTGATCCGTACACTGTCGAGGTCCCGGATCGGCGAGATGATTAAGGCGCTGTACTTTCGGCAAAGCGTTGTTCCTAGGGTTTCTCTCTGGACCAAGACGTCTTTCTTTAACGTCCCAATTTTGCCTCATTCCATAAGTTTCACGTGATCTTTGTGGATCCTGTATGTCATTCTTCTGAAAAGGATGTAAAGTCTCCAGGTGCACTGGTTCAACAAATTCCAGCCTCCTTTTTCCTTTCACATAGTAAGCGGTTTCAGGCGTAAGCGATTGTGACGGTGGTGGGGGATGGCGGAATGTTGCTCTATCTCTCAGTAAACTTTCGTACTCCTCGGCTCGACTAAGTAAGTCTGATAGACTTCGAATGTCTTTTCTTCGTATGTAAAATCGGTAATCAGGTCTCAAATTATTATAAATTCGATCCAAACGAGTTTGATCCTGATAAAGCCCCCCACGGACGTCGCAGAAGAGTCGAAATAGCAACTATAAACTCTCTACAGCTTTCTTTCTCTCCTTGAGTCCTGTCTTGTATTTCTTTGTCCAAGTTCTTATAATAGCCTGGAGGTAAGAACTGGAGTTTCAAAACTGTGACAAAAGCCATCAAATGTTTGCCATAAATCCCAATTATTCCTCCACCAAAGAAGAGCACACCCTTTAAAAACTTCCGGGAGTGATCTCAAAATTTGGTTTGGAGGAACTTCATATGCCGCAATCAGTTCATGTAACCGCTCCAGGAAACGCTATGGGATCACTTCTGCCATCAAAGCGGATATTCCATTTGCGTACCAAAATTACACAAATTTGCTGTATCTAATGAATGTCCCCTGGAGTTTTGTTAACAAAGCAGCGTCTGTTTGTTGGTTCTGCGTACATCCCATCAAAACTATTCGTGTTCTCGTGACCGATATATACTCGTTGTTGTGCGGGTAGTTCTCTATACACACGTTTTCCTTGCAACGTCAGGGTCCGATAGTTCTTTGTCTAAGGAGTTCACATCAGAATTAGGAGGCAGGCCAATAGCTCCTTCATTACATTCTCAAGTATTTCGTCGGTGGTAGACTGTCGATAAGTTACAGGAATTACATCAGTTTTCCGTGAGCCACTTATATCTAAGTCCGGTGTCGCATATTAGTCCAGGCTCCCTCTGCTCCGGCAGAAGGTGTATCAGTTGGACAGTGCGAATATTTTCCACCAATCTAAGTCGAAGTTCATGCACGCCGGCAGAGCTGTCTAGGTTGCGGACGATCCAGTTCTGCCTGAAGTTCCGATTTAGATAGCTTGTAGACCTCCCAACTTACAGGTGCCTTCGGCGGTTCTGGAGGTGAAGGCGGTAGAAAATGGTGAGGAGCTACAGATTCTCGAGTAAACTCTGGTAGTGTGACGTTCAAAGTAGTAGGTAATTCAAAATCCCATCATGATGTCAATGGAGTTGCGATGCTGCTCGTTGTCGTAGTTTTGGCTTCAGCGGAGGCATCTGCAGAGCGAGTCGTTAATGTTGATGTCTCCATCAACGGCGGGGGAGCGGATAATGGGGGTTTCGGTGCTTTTGAAACGGAAGAAGATTTCTCCAACAGATCTTTTCCACATAATTTTATGATAAGTATACACTAAAGTAACTACGTAAAATCTATCTTAACTAACAAAACAAAGTCCCTGTTCGGGCGCCAAATTGTAACGTCAATTTTCGCAAACGTAACGTAACTGACCCAGAAAGACTCAGTCGTGAAATGGGGTAAAATATTCCAGGGGTCGGGAGAAGGTAGTTAGAATCGGGAAACCCAAGGCTCAGATTGAGGAGCAGAGTCAACCTAAGTGGACTCAACACGGACGCTCGGTATCATCAACAGCCCAGGCTCCAAGTAGGGTATGAGGAGGAGTGAGGACAATGTAACTTGGAAATAAAAAGCGTTGGGAAAGGGTCTAACAAAGGAACTAGGGTTCCGCTCGGATGTCTCTAGCGGGGACAGAGAAGGAGGCGCTGGGATATCTCTAGCGCAAGGCGAAAGGTTTCCGCTTGGATTGCTCTAGCGGGCGAGGGGATAGAGGCGCTCGGATTTCTCTAGCGCAGGACGAAAGGTTCCGCTTGGATTTCTCTAGCGGGGAAAGACGAAGAGGCGCTGGGATTTCTCTAGCGCAGGGCGAAAGGTTCCGCTTGGATTGCTCTAGCGAGCGAGGGGATAGAGGCGCTCGGATTTCTCTAGCGCAGGACAAAAGGTTCCGCTTGGATCGCTCTAGCGGGGAAAGACGAAGAGGCGCTGGGATTTCTCTAGCGCAAGGCGAAAGGTTCCGCTTGGATTGCTCTAGCGGGCGAGGGGATAGAGGCGCTCGGATTTCTCTAGCGCAGGACGAAAGGTTCCGCTTGGATTTCTCTAGCGGGGAAAGACGAAGAGGCGCTGGGATTTCTCTAGCGCAGGGCGAAAGGTTCCGCTTGGATTGCTCTAGCGGGCGAGGGGATAGAGGCGCTAGGATTTCTCTAGCGCAGGACAAAAGGTTCCGCTTGGATCGCTCTAGCGGGGAAAGACGAAGAGGGCGCTGGGATTTCTCTAGCGCAAGGCGAAAGGTTCCGCTTGGATTGCTCTAGCGGGCGAGGGGATAGAGGCGCTCGGATTTCTCTAGCGCAGGACAAAAGGTTCCGCTTGGATCGCTCTAGCGGGGAAAGACGAAGAGGCGCTGGGATTTCTCTAGCGCAAGGCGAAAGGTTCCGCTTGGATTGCTCTAGCGGGCGAGGGGATAGAGGCGCTGGGATTTCTCTAGCGCAGGGCGAAAGGTTCCGCTTGGATCGCTCTAGCGGGGAAAGACGAAGAGGCGCTGGGATTTCTCTAGCGCAGGGCGAAAGGTTCCGCTTGGATCGCTCTAGCGGGGAAAGACGAAGAGGCGCTGGGATTTCTCTAGCGCAAGGCGAAAGGTTTCCGCTTGGATTGCTCTAGCGGGCGAGGGGATAGAGGCGCTCGGATTTCTCTAGCGCAGGGCGAAAGGTTCCGCTTGGATCGCTCTAGCGGGGAAAGACGAAGAGGCGCTGGGATTTCTCTAGCGCAGGGGCGAAAGGTTCCGCTTGGATTTACTCTAGCGGGGCGAGGAGGATAGAGGCGCTCGGTGATTTCTCGTAGCGCAGGGACAAAAGGAGTTCCGCTTGGATCGCTCGTAGCTCGGGGAAAGACCGAAGAGGCGCTGGGATTTCTCCTAGGCGCAAGGGCGAAAGGTTCCGCCTTGGATTTGCTCCTAGCGCGGCGAGAGAGGGATAGAGGCGCTCGGATTTCTCATAGCGGGGAAAGGACGAAGAGGCGATTATCTTACCTAATAGTGGCGAAGCGTGGTCGGTCTCGGAGATCTTCCTGCGGTGGGTCTCCCCTGGAACGAATGAAGAGCTGTGCTGGGTGATCGGGCTTCCACTTATATAGCAGCCCAGGTTGGCGTGCATGCGCATGAACCCCTAATATTGTCCAAGATCTAGATGCCAGCAGCGGTGCCGGCAAACATATTCTCCTGTAGGGTGTATATGGTTACTGCGCCCTGTATCCAACCACTGTTTGAAATGGCGGACGCTGCTGTTTCTGAATAGCTCCGACCCGTATTCTTTATTGCAGGGGAATGGAGTCGTTAGGGGTTGCGTCGGCATAGGGAAAAAAAAGTGCCGGACCTTGTATGAGATGCGGACGCGTGCAGGGACGTATGGGAGGTAAGGAATTAGGTGGGCATGTAGGAAGTTGTTTAGGACGGGAGGGTCAGGTTTATGTGGATTTAGGCAAATGATCGCGGAAGGCGGATTAAGGTAAACGGGAAGTTTTCATCGGCGGCGCAGCGTGTAGGGTCAAGTTGACGGAGGGGTGCCGGACTGATCGTTGGGAAAATAGGACAGGGCTTATTGTAACGTATTTTTTTTTATCCGCCCCCCCCCGGGAGAAAGCGAAAAGGCAAGGACACAGGAATTATAAGAGGGAAAGTGTGATATAGGACGACGCCGACTACCTGAAAGGCGGACGCCCAAAGCGGATAAGTAGGACAACGGAGGGGATAAGGAAAACGATGTATAATGGTAAGCGGAAGAACCTGGATAAACCGGTAGGGTGCGGGGCACAAGAGTCAGGGTTTTAAAGAGGTACAGAGGATACTAGGGCACGACGCAGGGGAAATTAGGACGACGCTGGTTGTTTACGGATTAGGAGGGGAGTAGAGGAGATGTTGTAGGATGTGTGTAGCGGAAATAAGGATTTATGGGCGTGAAAGAAAACGAAGGGTTGTAGGTCTAGACGTTAGGGCCGTGGGAGGAGACGCTAAGATAAGATAAGTTAGGAACAACAGGAAGTCCGGTAAATAGCGGAAGGCGGAAAATAAAAAGGTCAAGGGCAATAAGGGAAAACTGCACTTTGGATTAAACAGGGTTTCTATTCTAGAAATGGTGAGGATTAAGGACGGGGACAAATAAGGGTCGTTACAATATGGAAAACATCATATACGAAGATTTAATGCAATTATACATCTACAGTTTTAAAGGTAAACAATTTTCTTTATTCACTGACATTTATGTTAATAGATTTAATTTTTGTTGAATTCAATATTTTATTGTAGAAAAAGAAAACTGTGAATTTTCTGCAATATTTTATCTTAATAATAGATTTTTTATGACAATTCAGATAAGTTACACTGTCTTGTCCATCAGAGGGCTCGTGCATTGACATTTGTATAATAAACATCAAAGTGCATTGGATCATCTCTGATAAACTTGCGACTGCCTTGTTAGGCCACGAGGCCCAGTTGTCATTCATCGTATACGGTAATCAGTCATTCAACCGCAGGATTGGGGAACCAAGTTAAAGAATTACTCCACAGCATATATTGCTAAGTTCTCTGACATCCTACAACTTGTTGATTGGTCACAATTAGTCTTTTCTAGAAGTGGTGATGATATTAATACACAGTTTTCTTTATTAATTGAAATTATTTGCTGATAACTATAACTCAGCATTGTCCTTTAAATAAATATTAAAAGATTTGAATGTACTGTTTGGATTTTTTCTCAACCAGATTATATAGCTTTGAGGTTCAATGAAAACTCCATAAATGTTAAATGTATGTAATGATGTGAACACTCAGGGTACAATATTATCTGCGCCCTCTCTCTCTAGGATTACATTTACATCTAGTATTTTTCCCATCTAAACCTCTCCCTTTGAGGTTAGGAGGGTAATTGCAGGCCTAAAAGCTAGTGCCGCTTTTAATGTACTTGAAATTTCCTCAGTCTGCTGATCTGTTCTCTTATAATGTAGCTCAATAAACTTACAATAACTCATCTCATAAGGTATATTTAGCTTCGATGATGAATTTTATTCATTTTATTAAACACAAGATAATCCTGAATCATGCATTTAGGACCTAAAATTAATAGGAGTGTTTAGGCTGTCCTAATTGATAGAAATAGTGGACTTTAACTTGAATTGATCAATACTTATTAATCATATATTTCAAAAACTAAGTCCTTTATATATTCATTGATATATGTTTCCACATTTGTACATAGGAAAAAATTTTGGTTTGTTTATTTTGGATATGTTTTTCTTAATAAAAAGTATGGGGAGATCTTCTGGGGAACGGCTTTAGTTATCACTGTTAAAAGAGTTGTTAAACTAAAAAGAACTTTTTAAAGTTATTAATGCCGTAGGTTGTCCTGATAGTTGTCAGGCAGTTTTCACTAATAAAACTCTTTACACTTTACTTTCCCTGTGTTTTGTTCATTTTGGATATTTTTTTCTTATTAAAAAGTATGGGCAGATCTTCTGGGGAACAGCTTTAGTTATCACTGTAATAGAGTTGTTTTCACTAATAAAACTCTTTACACTTTACTTTCACTGTTTATTTTTTCTGTTTTGATAAATATATTTATAAAACTTTATAAAATACCACGTATTCCTCCAAAAACAGAGATACACCCTAATTCCTTATCAACACAGCAAGATCTTCCAACGTCCTAATGACTAATTTTCCATCAATTTTAGTTTTAATTACTTTTTTAAATTTCAGTTAATATTGTAGGTAATGGCATTATTAACTTATATAGTTTCTGATATTCTATAATAAAAGCTATTTAATGACTATATTCTATGTGTGTATATGTCTTTAACAACAAATACTGACTTTATTTGATTAGGAGTAGGTATGATATTAATCACAGCATTTGTTTGTAGCACAAAATAATGCTGCGTAATTGTAACACAAGTGTAACACAATAACATAAAAAAGCAGGAAACGGTAAGTGATTCATTAGGTTGATATTAATCACAATTGCATTACGTTTTTAATCCAAAAGGCCGAGAAACGATATGTATATTTTTAGGTTTGATATTAATCACAGTTACATTACTATCTCATCGAAAAGGCCGAGAAGCGGAATTTATGGCATTAGGTTTGATATTAATCACAGTTACATTACTATCTCATGGAAAAGGCCGAGAAGCGGAATTTATGGCATTAGGTTTGATATTAATCACAATTACATTACATTTTTTTCAGCCAAACAAACGAGAAAAAATCACATACAAAAACCCGAGAAGCGATAGATTGGTAGTAGTTGTGTTACTAATCACATCTATATTACAATCTCAATCTAAATAGCCTAGAAGCGTAAGGTGTGGAATTACAATTGATATTAATCACATTACTATATGGGCCAAAGGTCACGAAGCGATATGTATGCCATTAGATTTGTAATTAATCACATTTAATCACACTTAATTTCATTATACATAATCAAATCAAAATCAAATTATATTTGTTACTTTGTTTAAAGACATGGAAATGCATAGAACAAGGTCATTAAATAGCTTCTATTGTATCATATAAGAACTTAGTATTATATAGTAGCAGTCTGTGTCAAACACCATTACCTTAAATATGCATTGCTACCATAAAAACGATCTTATTTAAACACATAATAAAAAGTATGTTTTATCAAGTATTGCTTCAAAGTCTTTGTACAAGATGCCCAACTTTTTAAAAGGTGACTAACATATAACAGGAACTTTTGAAGATCTTGCAGTTGTAATAAAAAACGATGAATGTATTTATGTTTACTGGTGGAATACAAGTGATATGAAAGATTGCTGAGTGTTGAATTTAAACATCGAGATAGAAAACATAAATAGCAAAGGCAAAGTCAAAAGGTTTTCGCAAGTTAAATCTGCCCGACAACACTGTCATGACTACCCAAAGGCACACATCATTCTGACAGCTTTGTTTGTAGTTTAAAAATTCTCCCAAAATATTTAACTGATGCCGTTTCAGAAACCTTCAGCCAATACGTCAGAATAGAAAAAGAATTTTAAATTACACGTTTATTTATACGTACAAATGTGGAAACATATCTAATTGGATGTGTACAGTAATTAAGTTTTTGATGTATAACGATAATATATTTATCTAATCCAAATTAAATTCATTGTGAAGTCCTAAAAATACACATATATGTCGGGTCCAAAACAATATTACTATCAACTAAGATAGCCTCATCACTCCTATTAACTTTGGGCCTGAAATGTGTAATTCTGGTTTTGCAGGTCAAAGAATCGTGTAAATAAAATCATAAGCTAAGACTTTTTAAAGTTAAAGACAAGGCGGTTGATGTTAGGTTATTCTTCATGGATAATGAAACGTGTGTTGTTGGAGAATTGACATAAGTGGCTCTTTCTGGATTTGTTCATTTCGTTTACATACACAATAAATAAAAGAGGGTCAAGTATAGAGCCATTAGAAACACCTACTGTTTCAGGCAAATTAACAAGGTTTACAATTACAAATGTTATTGGTAATTTCAACATATTCAGAACGACCTGCTAGATAAGAACAAAACCACTCAAGAGGCACACATTTGACACGGAGAAGGGCCATCTTCTCCAAAAGACGCTTGTTATTTAGTTATAAAATCAGGGATTAAATTACAAAAGATGCCAGTCGTGCTTCTGAATACATCAGAAGATGAGAGTGCAGTACTTAGAAATATGTAAATTGCATGAGTAGGTAAACTGTTTTTAGGAAACCCAAAACGGGTAGGTGAATAGTGAAAGGTTTTGCCAGAAGAATTCAGTAAGTTCATTGTGAATTAAATGCTAAAATATTTTGCTTTGCGTAGGAAGTATTGAAATAGGTCTGTACTGATTAACCGAAGATCTAGCAAATTTTCTTAAAGATTAGTAGAACTTAGGAACTTTTTAAATATACCTTGTGAGATGAGTTACTGAAAGAACTGCCCCAGGTGAGCGCTTAGTATAAACGATTACTCACATAACAGTCTCGTCTTCGGCAAGAGTATTAAAACATGTTCGTGTTGATTATTTAGACATGTCTGATTTTAGGTTAAGTTTTTACGATCATATTTTTAGTATAAATAATGGACTTCTGTGTCTCAAAGTCAATATTCAAGAATTGAACTTATACTGAAATTTAATTCGCTCTAAATTGTCATAGTGCAGAGTGAGTGTGCAGGTTAGATCATTATGTCACGTAATTAAACATTTTTAGCGGATTGTCACGACGTGTTCTTGTATCATATAGAATTGCCCCATAGTCACGGGTCCTCAATAAATAACTGTTTGAGAAATTTGAATAAATCTAGATGTATTTAAATTTTAAAATCTTTCCACATTGGATAATGTTTGTCCTAAATAACTCTTGAGGAAAGATAAATCTCGAGAGGCTATGAGAATTATGTAAAAAGATGGTGACACTTTCAAAACATTGTAAAAATTGTATTGTTAATAATAGAAACGTATTCTCAACAAAAGAATATTACGAGAAAAAATGTTATTTTCCTGACAATATATAATTTCAATATATGTTTGTATTGGCTATTCATAATGATATAACACTTTAATATGCAATAATTGTATTTATTGACAAAAAGATATAACATTACATTAAAGATTAACATTGAAATTATTAATATATTAACGTATAGAAATACAGTAGTATAATATTATTCTATATGACGTAAATACAAGTTGTTATTGTGAGCACATTCATTACAGAAATATTATTTCAACAAGGACTATTAACTGATATTTCTCTTTTCTTCACATACTATAGTTTACTTATTTATAGACTAATATACGAATAATACTAACAATACCATGTAGTTATTTTGCTTTATATATGTAATACAGTAAAAACATTATAGTAACAGTTATTAAAAGAGTAGTATTATTTTTTCTAAACTTGATGTTAAATTAAAGCGTACTGTATAACTTTTAATTAGTTCGGTGATTATCATAAAAAGTCATCGTTTAAAGATAACGCTTCATTAGCAGTAAATAATTTTTATATTTAGTCTAATGCTTTAAATTCATCTATAAACATTCACCGGATGTGAATGGGAATATATGGAACATTTTAGAGCAGAATCATGTAGACCAGAAGTACTGAAAGTGTGCTCATATTATTTATAAAAATGTTAAAATTTGACTTCAGATTGCGTAATACATTTTATAAAATTTATATAAACTTTAAGAAGGGCTAGATAAAATTTGTTGAACAGTGTATTTGCGATAAAAAAATTGCCTGCTCGATAATAAGGCGAAAAAAATTTAAATTGGTTGACCAATAACGGCAGCAAGTCAAGGCGCATAACAATTTATTGTTTATCACAATACGTCGGAAGTCAAGGATCCCATTATACAATGTCTACTTAGAGTTTGTCCTTTTAAAGTATGGCCATTTAAATTACGGGTATTTAAAGAATAACTATATAAGAATCGGTATTTAAAGTATAGTCTTTTACATTTTGGCTATTTAAGGTATGGGTAATTAAATTTAAATTTGGAATTCGAAAGTTTTTTGTGGGAAAAAGGATTTTTTTTTAAAGGGGAATTTTGTTTTGGGGGGGTTTTTAGAGGGGAAAATTTTTTGGGAATTGTTTCCGGGTTTTTTGTTAATTTGATTTTATAATTAAATTTGAATAATTTAAGTATATTTTTAAATTAAATATTAAGTGAGGGGTTATTTAAAAATTTGGTTAAAAAAATTTTTTATTGGTGGGGTTTTTGGGGGAGTTTAAAGAAAGTTTTGTTTGGAGAAACTTTGTTTGTTTGAGGTTAAATTGACCTTAAAATTATTTAAATTGGTTTGGTTAAATTTTGTTCAAGTTGAATTAAAAATGTGATTATTAGGGTTTGGAGTTAAAATTTATTAATGGATTTAAAAAATTAATTGTTTTTTAAATTTAATTAAAAAATTTTTATATTTTTTTTTATTGTTAAATTTGTTAAATTTATTATTTGTTTAAAAATTTGGGAATTTTAAATTAAAATTTATTTTAAATTAAGAAAATTTTTAGGTTGGAATAGATTTTTATTTTTGGGGTTAATTATGAAGGAAGGTTTTTTAAATTTGTGGGGCCAAGAAATGGTTTTAATAAATTTTTTTGTGGATTAAAAGTATTTTAGGATTTATTAAGAAACTTTTAATGAAAATATTTTTCAAAATGGAATTTGGGTGTTTGGTTTGGGAAATTTAAAAGTTGTTTTAAAATTTTTGAATTTTTTGTTTTAAATTTAAAGTGTTTTGTGTTTTTAATTTATTTTAAATGGTTTTTAAAAAAGTATTATTTTGGTTAAAAAATTTTGGTTGTTTTTTGTTTGTTGGGGAAAAATTAAAATAAAAAATGGAATTTTTTTTTGTAAAAATTTTGTTTTTTTGTTAGAGAAGTTTAAGGGGAAGGAAATTTATTTTTAAGTTAAAGGTATGTGGAATTTTTTTTAATTTTTGTGGTTTTAAATAACAACCCAAAATTAGAGATTTTAAGGTTTTATATTAATAATTTTAGTTGGATTTTAAAAATTTTGGGAAAGGTAAACATAATTAAGGAAATAATTTGGGATAATTGTTGGGAATTTGTGGGATTTTTGTTTATTTTAAAAATTTTTTTACAATTTGGGGATTTGGGGTTTTTGGATTTTTGCAATAAAAAAGCATATTTATTTGGGTTTGATAGATTAGAATTTTTTTTAATTTTGCATCAATTTTTTAATTTCCATTGTTAAAGTTCCTTTGAAAAAAATTTAAGGTTTTATTTAAAAAATTTTAAAAACCCCAAAACCTTTTTTTCCCCTTTTAACAAAAATTTCCCCCCAAAAAAAATTTTTAAAAGAAGTTTTAACGTTTTTTTAAATTTTTTGATTTTCCCCCTTTTTTAAAAAAAATTTTGAAAAAGGGGGGATAAAAAAAATTTTTTTTTATAATAAATTTTAATTTTTTTTAAATTACACGGGATTAAAAATAAAATTAATTTAAAAAAATTTTAAAAATTTTTTTTTGGGTTCAAAAAAATTTTTTTTAAATTTTTAAAAAAATTTTTTGACAAATTAATTTTAATAAGAAAATTTTTTTTTAAAAAAAACAC
>NW_025783676.1:0-28201 GCF_021130785.1 Homalodisca vitripennis
TATATTAAGAACACCACTACTCTTGGTGTGTTTTTGATTATATTTAGGGTTGTCGGGCTCTTGAAATGTAGTAAAACGTGGAGGGAAGAGCGGAGCTGCAGGTGCAAAGTACAATGGAAATATGTAATATAAAAGATAATATACATGTCGCCTTATTTTCAGATTGTAGGACTGTACGTCCACGCCTAGTTTGACGAGGGTGGCTGACGTCACTTTTCTGCAGGGTAGGACAGTTAGTCCACGCTGATACCTGTGGACTAACTGTCCTTTTCAAAACTGACCTGGCCGTGCATTAGTTTTTCTACCTGCACTTATTCTTTTATTCTGGTCAGTGATGCTTCCTCTACATTCGCACCAGCGTACTGCTAAAGCAGTAAATATTAACAACAGTTTACTCAAGCTACCACATATCTTAACGGGATTATATCTTAACGAATTCCATATAGCATTATATTACTCTCTGATTTAATTTGGCATTGTCCTAATGAATCATAAACATCTACAGTAAGTTTGTATTAGTTATTCCTTATATTGGACCATCGTTTGTATAATACTGTATATACCAGTAGACACGTTACTCGTAGTACACGTTAATTGAAATGGATGGTTTATTGTTTTATTAACATTGTATAATAGTTAAAATAACAATTTAGTTCATATTCTAATATATCATTTTTTAAAATTGTACCAAATTAAGTTAAATAGATACGAAGACAAAATATTTTATTACCTTAAATAGTGGCTCTTGGCATATAATCCAAACAGTAAACAAAACATCTGCCTACACAGACATACTAAACTTACATAATAGTGACCTGATGTCGCTAACGATTCGTTGTAAAATATCACTCAAACAGGAAGAATTCGATATGAACGGCTAAAAAAATGTGTCTAGTTTCATTCAAACTTCCAATTGCTATTTCATCTCGTTAATGTCGATACAACATTATAACGCAAGTTAATGTCAATACACTTTCTCATAACTTGCACAATCATTACTAGAAGCAAGTTTATTGTTGTCATTAATTTATCAGTATTTACATAGCTTTTGAATACTGGATTCACAAAGCAAACAAAGTATTAACCACACTTTCAGAGGGTTGAACCAGTCCACCCCTGTTCATAGTGTGAATTACACGGGTGGCGTTGGCTCTCTCAGTACTGGGGTGAGTCATGCTCCGCGCCGCCATCTTGGTCTAGGTTCGGGCTGTCGAGGCTGCTTCACCGAGCGCCTCAATAGGTTTTATGCTATGTAATCATTGGGTGCGGCTTCATAGCACCTAATCTTTTAGCACCTAATCTCATACCACCTACAGAAAAAAAGGTCGTCATTTAGGTGCTGTGATATTAGGCGCTATAAGATTAGGTACTGTGCAACGATCCACGGTTCGTTTAGGTGCCGTTGAGACTGTTTCAAGTTTCAGTGTCAACAGCACCTCTCGGCTTTGTTCAAAGGGGCCTTGGTGGGGACAGAGGGGATGGAGGAGAATCCAAACCTTGCCCCTCACCCCGCCTCCCGACGACCACGCCATTACTGTCCCTCTACAGCAGGGCGAGCAGTCGACCAGCACAAGGCGAGGCGACACGAGATAGACATTTGTCTCCTCGCAACAAGAGAAGGGTCCGTGCGCATGGCGTGCGGCGGTTGTTGATTACAACTAATAATGGCACCAAAAAATTATTTACCTTGAATTTGAATGAATGTTTAGGCCAAACCGCAAATCTTGCACATAACCAATAATGTAAATTATTTGTTCATCTAATTTCATTGTGTTTTTACATTTTTATATAAGTTTTTATCGTCATTGGGAATTAAATGTGTTCAAATCGTTATATTCCGTGCACTGAAAACCGGTAATAATTTGCATTCAAATCTATATAAAAATAGGCAAAGCCTTAAATCAATTCATCACTTCTTCTGCAATTTCCCTACGTCAGACAAAGTAAATATTTTATACACGTAAGTATCATGACTTACATTAAAAGCAAATTTATTTGGATTAAAATGTAAACATCCATAGGGAATTTCAACCATTAGAAGAACTATAGTTTAGCTTTTTAACCTCCCAATGTTTCTATAACAGTGAAATTTGACTCACGAGTTTTTATACTTTCAGCCGAAAAATCTTGCTATTTCATGCCAAACTGCTAGATAAGTGTTATAATGAATACAAAGTACTATACATATATGATGTTTTTGTGAACCAAATACGAGATTACTTAAAATAAACCCGAACGATGTTAGAAGCATTGAAAGACTCGACAGACTGTAACATAAGTGGTAGCGCACAGACGATTTCTTCTTTATCTTAAAATCAATAGAGTGTTCTTATTTAGACCAATAAGAGCATATGTACCAAGTTTGAAGTCACTAGGGCCTTTATAATAAGAGTTTATCGCACAGACGGACGCACAACAA
The DNA here is from genome assembly GCF_021130785.1 of Homalodisca vitripennis. Taxonomy (NCBI): domain Eukaryota; kingdom Metazoa; phylum Arthropoda; class Insecta; order Hemiptera; family Cicadellidae; genus Homalodisca; species Homalodisca vitripennis. Next base: position 2,420 of record NW_025783676.1, read on the forward strand.
ACCATTTCAATAAAGCCTTTCGATTCTTCATAAAGCGTTAATAAATAGGCGGTTCTTTACATTGCATTAAAAATATATATTTATTTTATAATTACTATATAAACTTATAAGTCAAACTGCAATTTCTATAATTCATTCCATATAAAATAACGAAACTAACCTGAGCTGTTATAGTAAAAAAATCAAACTGTACAAAAATGGATTATATTAGTTTTTAATATTTAACTTAATGCTGTTCACCGTGTTTTATCAAGATGAGTGATTGTGCCGATTGCGACGATCCTCTGCCTCATGTGAGTGAACATGCTGTTTTGTTTCCTCAATGTAAAACAAATCTACACTTTCGTTTTTGTGCTGATATTTTAGAAAGCACATGGAATCGCATGGGACAAGTACGTCGTGAATCATGGAAGTGTAAGAACTGCTGCTCAGGTAAGAGTAAATAGCAAAAATAAACAATTACTAAGGACATTTTGGCCAAATTGCAAGAAGAAGTTTTGTCAAAATGGAGGATACCGTTCAGGCTCAATTTGAAAAATATGATATTACTTTTAAGAAACAAATGGGTGAATTTAAGGAGCCCATACAATTTTGTTTCTATTTATTATTGCTTATAAATTTGTAATGCTTATAATTACATTTTTTTGTACATATTGTTAATGCTGCTTTATTCTAAGTAATATTATAATAATCTCGTGGTATACCATTTATTAGATTTACACTGCTTTTTGGCTAGTTTATGAATTTAGTTTAAGTGAAGACAATGTTATGGAAATATGAATTGGACAATGAACACTAAGATAATTGTAATTATGATTCAACTGAACTCCCGCACGCGCGGCTTGAGGTGCACTGGGAGGTAAATTTTATTTATATTATGTATTTTTAGATAAATAAAGAAGATTGAACTTTAACTTGAACTTGAAAAATTGATTTAAGAATATTATTTTAATATTCTATTAAAAAGTGCATATTGTTGTCTATCAATGGCATGAGTATACATTTTAAAAAGGTGAAGATGTCTAAATTCTTTCAATCTGGCTTATGGGCTTATATGAAATAATATCCATAGTTACGATTACAAAATAAGACCTACATATTACACATAAAAATGAATCACAACATATTCTTATTTCGACAAATTTTTAGTAATCCGTTGAAATGTTAAGAAATTTTATAAGAAGAGGTGGATCAAAATAGTTGCCTGGAATATTTTACAATTTAAAAACTATTCTAATATTGTTTCATAATCGAATTTTAACTGAGTATTTAAAAGTTGTTGACACTCAGTTCATGTTCGTTAAAACAGGCAGAAACATTTTAATACAAATTAAATTTCAGGAACGGTGCTTGATCAGTTAGATACGTAGACAGCAAAATTTGTTTATATATATACTTAAATATATATACTTATATATATATATATATATATATATATATATATATATATATATATATATAATTTCTAATAAACATTGAATCGCAAAAAGTACAGAGGCAGAAACATGTGTTTACATTTAGATTTGAATAAATATTGAATTTATTGTTAAAGTGCTTAATCAGTAGTGTAAATGTAGATTGCAAATACGAAGTTATTTAATTTTTAAATTTAGATTGCGCCAATGATTCAATAATCTATCTAATACAATAGAAATGCTATTTATACGCTGTTATAAACAACTACCTTATTGTATAAAGCTGTGAATGTTTGCACATAACGTAATCTATCTGGTTAGTTCCTTTAACATTGTGTATGGCCTTTTTACTGTAGTTATTGAAAAGCAAATGGAGATAATATTGCCCTATTACTTGAAGCATATACATACATACATATACATAATACATATTTAGCGATCGGTAAAAATATCAAAATCACTTAATCATCAAAATTTAACCTAAGTTAGATTCCGAAAACCAACATATGAGACCATTGTTTTTGGTTAGCGCAACAGCATAAAATCAATTGTGGAACTATAAATAGATTAGACCGGGGGTGAATTTAAACGACCAGAACAGACTCATATTGACCGCCAGCAATTTTTGAGTTGTACGATACACTTTCGTCATTGGGATAAAAAGGCTAACTCTTATTGTTACTGAAGCCATCGAAGAACGTCAATAAATTAACATGAAATGTGGGAGGGAAAATACTAATCTTATAAAAACTGTTTCACTTTACGACTTCAGGATCCCAAATCTCTGTTCTTTAAACTTAAAATCTAAATTGGATCAGGAGATTGGAATAGCTTTGGAGTGACTATCGATTATCTCTAGACCTGTTTATTATGTTATAGAAAAAGAATACATAGATATATTGTCCAGTTTTTCAACAGAAAATTTGCGTGCGAAGCCGCGGGTAACTGCTAGTATATATATAATATATATATATAACCATTTTACATTATCTGCCATTATTTACTAAGATAATTACATACACTTTTTATAAAAATATTTAATAAAATATTTTATTAAAAATAAATATTTAATAAAATATTTTATACACTTGTATAAAAATATTTCCAAATAAATCACAGGATCTCACAAAATACAATCTTCACACGCCACAATACAAAAACCTCCATAAAGGAATAGAATAGAATAAACTTTATTTCTCATAAATATGCACACACATTCCAACATATTCAATACAAATATACAACAAATATAAATGCAAACCACATACATAGCATGAAGGTTATTCAAATATTACTTCATGAACTTAATTGTTGATTCAGCTGATATTGCCAACCTTTGCAAAGAAAATATGACGATAAAAAGTGTTTGAATAAATGATCAGCTGTTACTCACAACCTAAACATTAGTTAATATTTTATGCAGATAAGAATATGCATTTTTGTGCGTCTGTTTTTATTTTTAAATAAAGCTAAATTTCAATACCTATTATTAATTTTTTTCCTAAGTAATTCACATGAATCTTTTCAGAATTAAATGTTCTACAAATCTGTTTAAGAAAAAAATGACCTTTATTTAAACATTTTATGGAAGTAATCTTACGTTTAAACACAAAAATATGTTATTTTCTTTGCACCAAATTCTGTGTGTTTTACGTAAGATATCTCTGAAAGTATTGCATTTACAGCTCTGGTACGAATTTTAATAGATTTTTTCAGATATAAAAACATAAAAAACAATCGTATTTGTATCTTTTGTAAACTACCTTTACCATTTTTATACGGCCTGACTTCACCAAGGGTTCTAAAAATCCGGGAGAAATCTTTTCGCTAGGCGTAACTCGCTAACGAAGCGTTTCCGGGCATATGGTTATATGAACTTTTTTACTTGTTTTTTAGCTATAGAATAAGCTCCCGAGAGATTGCCGTTTAGTTTTGAATCACCCTGTATATCTTATTACAGAATTGCGCCGAGTAACGCACTTATAAGAGCGGTGTCTTGTTTTGGCTGTTCAAAGAAAAATAACAACTTGTTATGAGTCTTTATAAAAATTATTAATCAGCCTGCTATCTCTGAATTTTGGTGTATTGGCGCGAATATCTCTCTTAGTAATGATTGCATAACAAATTTAAATTAATGTTTTAAATTACATTGTCAAAGCTGAACATTCATAGATTAAAAAATGAATGTATGAGACCATGTTAAACAAGTCGTGAATCTTAAAAAAGAGGATGAGGACTATTAGAACATTACTTGAAAAAACTGAGAACAAGTATACAGTAAGGCTTCAGAAGACCCATATAACATGACATACAGTGCAAGACGACAACATCAAAAACGTATATTAACACTTTTGTTGCTTGTATATACTGAGTGAGACCGACTACTCTCAGTCCCTCCCACTGCGTCGTAAGAAGTTTGCCGCAGTCTACTTGTAGGACTGATTGTTGTTAAAATTAATCTTCCTGATTTTTGAGGATCAAAGTTATTAATTGTTTAGGACGCAATCTGAATACCTCTTAAAAATGTTCCATATGATACTATTAATAACATATCCATTCCATTGTAAATCTATTTATAGAGGATGTATTACATAGGAAAGAAATAAAATTTTATTAATATAGAAAAAAATAGGCTTTCAATCTCAGGTTTTTTATTGTATTATAAAAAATTATAATTATCAGAAATAAACTCTAATTATTTGCCTGGCTCACTTGCCTACAATAACGGGCATTGGAGATTAACCTGGCAACCATGCAGTGTGTCTCAGCACTCAGTGCACTTGGCACCAAGGCACAAGGAAAGACCACATATGTGTTAGACCTTTGAATCAGGCACACTGCACAGTTACGAGGCACGCAGCAGGAGTTGCCTCGTGAAAAATACAACAAATATTGCAATTTGTCTTCTGAGTAATTATAACATGCCTATTTTGTTTTTTGTTTATTCTGCAATGCTCAATAACAATATTATATTTATTTCTGCTATTATAATTATGCAAGTTGCTAGTCAAAATTAATGATGACATGTTTTTTGTAATATACAATACTGAGTCAAAAATATATAAATTTATAAAAGTTTCCACCACCAAAGCTTAAAAAAAGTGGTTCACAGTGTTCTAGTGGTTGTGATTTTGTTATTATTCTGATAGCTTTGTTTTTCAGGATAATGATTTCATTAATTTTAGCGCTATTACCCAATAATATTAGGCCATACCTTTTTATTGATTAAAAATAGGCATAGTATGCAGATTTAAAATATTTTTCAGTAAAACAATTTATAATACGTCTAAGTAAAAAAATTACTCTACCAAAATATTCCTAGAAATTTAGCACAAGAAAAGAAATAATTTGGTGTGTCAATTGTAGGGGTTTGTCGTAAAGTAAACAAATGTTTTGAGTTTTGACTTCATTTAGTAAAGATCCATTTGATCTAAACCACACTGAGGCTTTCTCAACTGATTCAATGACAAGAACTTGTAGTTTGTCAAAGTTTGTATGGTTATTCTAAAGAGTTGTGTCGTTAGCATATAAAAGAGATTTTAACCTAACAACGGTAGGAAATTAATTTATATATAATAAAAACATAATAGGGCCCAGGAACTGACCCTTACGTACAAGAATCCCGATCACCAAATTTCCATTGATAGAAAACAAACTTTTCGCCTGCGGTTAGATAAATAGTCTTTGAAGAACTCTTTAAAGCCGGATTCCCATTAATACCGTAATAGTTAAGTTTTAAGGCCCTGCTCAAGCCAAAATATGTTACCTGAGCAAAGGCTTTAATCTCAAAAGTGTTTAGGACCTCCTTAATTAGTGAATAAACTGCATCAATGGTGTATTTACCTCTTCTATTGTAATAAATTTAGATTTGATGTTATTTTCCAGATACGCAAAAAGGTTCATCATGTAAAACAGTTTTCTATTATTACAGGACAGGTAAAATTTATACTGGGCAATAGCTCTCAGGGAAACTCCTAGACCCTTTCTTAAGAATCGGGCAGATATACATATAGTTAATGGGTTCAAAAACGTATGGTAAATTCGTTAAAAATATATTGTTAGATTTGTTATAAATGTCTTTGCTTTCTGAGTTTTTAACTCTTTTGACAGCTTTAATGACCTCATCAATTGAGACTTCTACAAAGATAAATGTTTTTCTTTCAAAATATGGTAATTTCTTATTAAGTTCATTCTATTAACATGAGGCTTTTTGATACTACCCTTTATTCGGTGTTAACCGAGTTGATAAAACAAATGGTTTAAGTTACCTGGAGTGATATTTATTGATAATGTCGATTGAGATGCTAAATGTTTGTATTTTCGTTTATCTGCACCGAAAACGCCTTATATTGGCGTTAAAAAACCTCTCTCCAGGCCTTATATTGGTTACTGCTCTTTTTATATTTTTGCGACATTGTGAGTTCGCATCTTCTACGGACTTTTTTATAACATTTCTAGAGATTTAAATAGTTAACACGAAGCCTGTCTAGTAGAAAGTTAACACTAGTAGAAAGTTTTGTCGATTTCTCCAAAAACAAAAATTTCTTTCATTTGGTCCAGTTCCCCACTATACCAATAATTTTGATTTCGACCTTTAATCTCACTAACTGTGGAACGTTGTTTTTTCACTGTAGACGTAAAATGTTTTATTTATGAACTGAAATGGAGAAATATGCATGAACGAGTTTTTGGGTAGAGAATACTCTTCCATTACTAAGTACGACATTCCAATCATGTGAAAACGAATGGTTTGTCAGATCATCAATAGAGGATTCTGGAAAAATTAAAATTAAATGTGTCACTTGTACTTTTGGATTTAGCAAGGTTTTAATGTGTCACTTGTACTTTTGGATTTAGCAAGGTTTTAGATGTTTCAGACAAAGTATTCTTTTGAATATTTAAAATAAGCCCATTACGATCCGAGAAAGAAAAATAAAGATGTTGCATGAAATAACCTGATCTAGGCAGACTAAAAAACATTATCAAGACAATGGGCTCCCCGAGTTTACAAAGGAAGTTTACAAGGAAGTAAGGAAGGGAAGTTTACAAAGCAAAACGTATGTTTTTATAGCGGGTACTACTACTTCCATGAAAACGAGTAATCTAGGTTTATCTTCTTTAACATACTTATAATCAATTTATATGACGAGAACTCTGTGTGTGTGTGTGTGTGTGTGTGTGTGTGTGTGTGTGTGTGTGTGTGTGTGTGTGTGTGTGCGTGTGTGTGTGTGTGTGTGTGAAATTTAAACTTTTTTCGAGTAGCGGGAAGATGAAAAATAATAATATACTTTTTCTAGGGTTTGCAATTTTATATTTCAGTCGCTATGGTAGTTAATCTTCATAAAGACGCTATTGATTTTCTGTTAAAGTTATGAGTTTAAAACATTTTCCTGTTGTGGTGGTTTGTGTGAAAATAAAACTGTCGATATTTTATCTTGTGATTTTGGCACACGGGGCAAGTTGGTATGTGTGTTTCATTAAGCCATAATGTAGTAAGTTTCCGGCACAGTTACTGTGTACCTCGCTTGTTCTGCACCCTCACTCATAAGTAAAGACTATTAGTAATAAGCATTGCGTGATTTATAAATAAATACAAGTCTAATGAGTTTCCCAAAAAACTTGTTACGCCTTTAATTATTAACTTAGAACTCTGAATTATCAGTATGTCGTTCTTTAAGAGACATACAACAAATGATATATTATATTTTTAACTGTAATTATTTTTGAATTAGGAGGAGTTAAATTGGAGAAAGCTTAAATTTAAAAGAAAACTGTGTTTTTCTTCATATTTTTGATTATCACAATCAATAAACATATCTAAAATATCTCACTTTCGCTATAATATATATATTAATACTACCTAAGCCGTCAAACTTTTTCAGATGTAATAAAGGGGTATATTTTAATGTGGTAGACGTTTTAAGTGTGTGTGAGAGAGGTCGCCGGGATCCGGTAAAAATAACATAATATGTCATAATATAAATTTCCTAAACGAAACGTCCACCGCCTTCAATTCTTCCTGCGAGCGCGTTAATGCAACCCGCACAGCACGTGTCAATAACCAACTCAAAGCTCTCCCCTAACCACGCGACTCAACGGACGGTCGCCCACTGGCCACGGACAGTGGTGGCGGCCTATCCCTCCGGCGATCCCCACCACTCCCTTTTAGGTGGTGTGATATTAGGTGCTATAAAACTCCAGCACGATCTTTAGGTGCCGTGCGACTCTCGGGCATTTCCTTAGGTGCTGTGAGATTAGGTACTATAATATTAGGTGCTATGAGAATCGGTGCTATTAGACGGTTAAATTTTAGGTGCTGTGAGATTAGGTGCTATTAGATTAGGTGCTGTGAACCCCCACGAATCATTGACTCAGCCCCACCAGTGAGGCACCGGTGGTGGGGACGGGAGTGGAGTCGCGGCAGTGGAGAAGTGTATGAGGTGTCTTCAGTAGAGTACCTGTAGCTGTAGTGCGGTCGTTTGTCCCCTCCGTGGCTGGTAACATAACCATAAGGTACGAACCAACTTGTTATTACTATTTGTAGAATTCTTATCATCCTAGAGTACAATGTTATCTTGTTTTGACATATGCTTATTCATTGATATTTAATTTTTCTAATAGATTACTTATTGAGGAATTAGATCACTCTCTTAATGGTTTATTATTTTATAAAGTCAACAAATACAGGCGTACAGTTGGTCATTTTAGAACAGAATTTTATAACACTTGTACTTCGTGCCAGGAAAACATATAATTGTACTTTATCTGATTAATTATAATTCCTTCTGACGGTATATATTTCAATATACTTATAATATCTAATAATATATAATATAGCTTGTTAGATGTATTGTTCCAGTCTAGATGCATGTTTGGCTTGTCCCCTAGCTTAAGCACCAATTAGTTTTAAAGTCCAGTTAAATGTTTGGCTTGTCCCTTCTCGTACCTTAAGTTTTTTTTTAAGTTTTAAGTCCCGTTGCATGTTTGGCTTGGCCCTTTTGTGTGTATAAGTATTAGTTCTTCTTGAGAAACTTTGTAAAACTGTAACACGTTGTAAATTGGTCTTTTGACCGTTGGAAGTTAAATAAATAAATAAATATCTTTCTAATTCCAAAAGAATACAACTTATTTTAATCAGAGTTAGTTCTGTCAATAAACGAAATAAAATAGTTCATTAAGTTTAATAAAAATTAATAACGACAAGAACTTGTTTTTCTATAGAAAAAAAAACAAATGTTATAAATGGTATAAAGTTGTCATGTTTTGTCATTTAAGGAGATAAAATGTGGTAGGGTATAGTACATGGAATATAGCATAGTATATTAGTATGTGGTTAACATTTCTTAACGTTAGATTGTGAATAATGTTATTTAAGCCTTATAACTCATCCTCTAATATTTAAATGTATAGCAAGAAACAGCTTTATAGCGGCTGGTCAGCGTAAACGGCGTCTTAGAATTTAGCATCTAAATACGTTATAGCCCAACTATCTACATACAGAAAAAATCAATAATATTACAAAGCGTTATTTTCAAAATAGCGGCATGTGAAAAACTGTAATTGCAAAGCATTTCAAAGCCAAAATATGATGAAAAGTTATAGTTATTACGTTTTATTTCGAAAATTTAATTTCAAATCTAACGATACCATAATTAACAAAATCGTTGATAAATGAGCCAGATGGTTAACTTTATATAAAAGCCGAGAAAGTGTAAACAATATTAAGAGTCATTACGTAGCAGTACTGCTAGTGCGCTACGTAAATGAGTTCTCTTAATTTTTATCTACTCTAATTAGCTGATATTACATTGATGGTTTATAATAACAATATTCACAAAACGTGTAGGATATTTGTTTTAGCAACAAAAACATATTACAGTACAAATATGTATAATATATTGAAAATGAACTTTTTATATAGGACTGGAAATCAATTTACTCCAGATGTTTTGCAAAAAACAAAGTACAAAATAGAATTTGGGAATTAAAATTTAGTTTAATTAAATAAAATACAAGTTTTAAAATTTGTTCCAGTACGGAAATTGATCAGGAGCGGAAATTGTTCTTTTTGTTCTAAATTATATTTACTGTGATCTAATATAAAATCTTACTACATAACTATCCAAAGCTATATGTTACTTAATTTGTCAGCAAATCACGTACTCTTAGGCGTCGGAATAAACCTTTCCAAAAAACATTAATTCATGGGTGAAAATATTCTGAGAAATATTTGTTCCATTAGATTTACTTTTGTTGAAGTCCACGTACACAATGTATCCTAAGGTTCTGTAACAATGTTGCACGAGGAACGCAACTGAGTGACTTTGAATGGTCTAAAACACGTCTAATGTACGCTACGTCTCTCGTAACACATGACCATCAAGTCCTCCAAATTGTCATTTGTATCAGTTTTTATGTCCAATTTAAAAATCAGGACCGTGAGATTCTTGTAGTCTTAAGATTAGTTGGTAAATATAGTTTACACAATAACAACTTTATTGGTATATTTGTAGCATTGCTCGATAAATTACTCGAAGTATCATTGATGTCATTTGATTTTTCTCAATTAAAATAATGCGCTCAACATATTTATTCAGCAACTGTTATGTGACCAGTCGAAGTCACAGATGCTACTTAGATACTAAAAACTTGAACAGGGGTTACAACACATGCAACAAAAATAATTATACGATCCTGCTATTACATGATACAGTGATAATTACCCTTTTTAAATCATTTCAATATTAATTCGATAGCTTATTAAGCATTAAACTGTTTATTGATGCATTATCATGCTTCAAGACATGTGGAAATTAGCTATGTTTTCTACTTAGACGCTAATCTGATCTTCTGAAGATTATAAATTATTTTAAACATTTGTAAAGATTTTTGAACAAATTTTACTATAATTTTGTCTATAAAACGAGTGCTAAATTTGAACTTTTATCTTTCCACAGGCATAACACGGATGACCTATTAATTTCGATTGTTGAACACATTGCAGTGCAGATTATGAAACAAATGTTTGTTTCATTGCTTGGTCGGAAAATAATCTTGGGACAATATTTCATATAATTCAGAGTGCAATGTAAAACATTAGCGTTTTTCTAGATTGAGATTTATATGTTTAATATTACAAGAGTAAATAATCCTTTTTTTTGTTAGTTAAATTTTTCGGGTTTCGTCTATAAAAAAAGCGTCCTGCGGAAAATAACTCGAGACCACCGAGTAAAAATATAAATGTGAAAAGTTTTAGTTTTCTACTTCACTTTATTCATTCAGTTTATCAGATACACGATTGTGAAAACGCACAGCGTATTCAAGGTTAAACCTTATAAACGCTTCGTGGTATTGCGTAATAGGATGAACAAAGAACAATAGGATTCGCCAGTTGTTTAAAACTAAAAGCATAACATTAGATATGGCTGTAAAACCATCTTGTCAGAGTTCATAGCAATACAACTGTAGACACGTTCGTTTGTTAATAATATCAACTCTGTGTTGAGACACTAGTTTATATGTTATATTGCCAATAGAACACTCTATGTATAATGAGATAAAACAATGTTGGCGCACATGTTCTGGACAACCTAACTGAAGTTCAAACTTGGGAAATTAATAACCAAAGTTGACGAGTTCTTGGGTTTAAGGTATAACGTGTTACAATAGGTCCACTTCACTCAGGAGAATGATGTTTGAAATGGGTGAGGTGTTAAATATTTGGGGTTTAAGGATTTAAGTAATTCTAAAGCTGAGTGCTAGAAGCTGGGACTGAGTCTGAATCTGAGCTTCCGACGGCAGGCAATAGCTGAAATAGTGCCCATTACCAACTCACGATTGCTGTGACATTGAATCTAATATTCAAATGTAAGTTTTTTTCTGACATTACTACGTTGAATGTTTTAGCTTTTGCTATATTTGAATAAAATTTTGGCTGAATTAGTTTTGGAATTAATCTATAAATCAATTACTCGTATATAAATGTTCATAATTGCTTCAATACACCAATGGATAAAAAGCTTGGAAATTGTATTGAATCCACTGGTTTTCAGCAAAATAGCCTTAATGATGTTACAGTGAATGTATTTACTGCATTTATAAGATCAACTGTAGTGTAAAAATAATTGAAAATCAGACAGAACATAAAGGTTGTGCTGTGTACAAACAGACAAATTTGACATTTTTCCTACATATCGAGAGGTGGAGGCTACTACATCCTGACAGTCATAGGCAGAAAAACAGATAACAACGAATTAGTTTGTGACATTCCAAGCGTTCTAACACACTACATTCAGCGGATTCCACCAATAATAAATGTATGACCGAATATAAATTTAGCAAATAGGGTTTTTTAAACGTCTTTAAAATCATTAATCAATTTAAAATGGTTAATTTCACTACACTATAACGCATATTACGGTCAGTAATCTGTTGCTAGTAAAAAGTGTTAGAAAATGGCATAATTTAGGAAAACGCTACTTGACAGCTAAAGCCTAAGTAAAACAATATATATATATATATATATATATATATATATATATATACATATATACATATATATATATATACATATATCACACAAAGAAGTGTTGTACCTTTCTCGAAAGTATATAGATTTTCAAATGAATGCAGTGCAATATTTTTACAAATTTTGTCAATTCCAAGTCATTGAGGTTTATAATGTCCGGTGACTTTATTTTATTATTGATGTTAAGTTTGGCCCGTAAACACTCCGATACGAGGGACTGCCCACATCGAGTACAGCTATCGCCAAACATGATATGTACAAATATCAAAAATTGTTTTAGTTCCTGTATTTGGATGTGGCTATCTCCGAACATTTCGCACAGGAGGACAGTAATCAAAAAAATGTATTCGTAAATTAGAACCTCTGATAGAAAAAAATATGAGAGATTTAAATTCACAGTATCAACAAATTTCTTCAAAAAGAAATCTTGGTTGTTTTTTTATTCTTTTGTTTAATGGTTAGAAGATTCCTATCACAACCATTAAACAAATGTGTGAACTATTATCTGGACATTACTTGCCCGTATTAAAGCTCATAGATAAATATCCAAATAAAATCAATATCTGAGTTACTCCGGCCGGATATTCTCATCATACGAGGACAAGTTTAAATGTTATCTTTAAATTTATTTCAAATGCTAAAGAGGTGTATTCATTTTATCAATTTACGAAATCTAAAATCACGTCTAAAAGCGCGTGGCATATAACAAAAACGGAATATTACTCAACCGAATAATTTAAAACCTAAGAACCAAAATTGAAGGTAAGTCTGTATATACGATAAAATAGATTCTTCATTTTTCTGCCAGAGTTTAGTCAAATCTTGCACTACAATTTTATATTAATTATAGCTTCCGTTTCATTGAAATGTAACAACAAAGGGAATAATCACTTATACAATTAGTGAATACTCATTGAGACTCATTGTTCATGAATTTGCCAGTGATTTCATTCACCAAAGACAAAGCTCACACGAAAGTCAACAAACATAGAGGAAACGCGGTTTCTTTTTAAGCTTTAAGCTTTCTCCATATTAAACACATCACTATCCAAAAAGTAAAGACAGTACAAATAATTCTTGTTCAGTATTTATTGCATGTCTCTTAAAGAACGACATCCAAAAAATTGAGAGATTTACGTTAATAATTAAATGCGTAATTAGCCCTTGCTATATAACACCTATAAAATCAGTTATTTATTAGGTATTACTTTCAGAAATAACTTTGAAAACACTGCAATATACTATATCTATTGGATGTGAATACTTATTTTTATTCATACTAATTAGACTTGTGTTTAATATAGAAATCAGGCAATATTTATAATTGACAGTCCTACTTGTGAGTGAGGGTGCAGGTCAAGCGAGGTATAGTCACAAGACTGAATTATAGACACACTGTGCCTGGCCCGCCACTGTGGTTACATTATGTCATAATAATGCAGCGTACCTACCTATCCTGTGTGTTAAAAACAAAACAAATGTTGACAAAATTTGTTTTCACATGAACCAAACAGCGATATGAATTTTAATAAGAATGCATGCTTGTATAAAATATAATTTTTTAGTTCAAGAAAAAGTTGGGTTGTTCAGAAACTAAAATAGCTATAGATTTTTAAGAAACATTTAAAACTACGTATGTGTTTCTAATCTTGGTTATAAAAGAAATGATTGTCCTGGAATTGTATTTATTACTGGTTTATTTCGTAACGACCAGTAAAATATTTTGTAAAAAAAACTGTATGAATAATAATATACTTATTTACCAATGATATATTACTTAATGTTAATTGGTTCACTTTTACAGCACAGGTACTAAAGGTCCGATTTTATTTGGCGTTTGGATATTATTTATTAGTAAATCACACAGATCTCAACTACTAATGCATATCGTGGGAAAACTTTAAAATAACAAAAATTACATTATGTAATTTGTAAAGGTATTCCTAGAGCGTTAAGTGTGCAGCTGGGCGGATGTGCAGTGTCGACTATGTTCTAATTTTATGTGAAACGGATAGTTATCAGGTGCAAGGAAAGCCACACACATTATACAATTTAACCTTATGTTTCAGGGTAGCAGTCAGACAGCTCTTATTGAAATCGGTCGAACGCTACGTTTTAGCAATTCGCTCTCAGTCTCCGTGTAAGTTACTTCGTCCGCTAACAATGGCAATGATTTCCGAGGTTGTAGGGCTCAAGTTCAAGGCAACCGTGTATCACACAGGGGACGGTCACTTTTATTATAAAAAGTCTACGGACCGTAATAAGTGCTACCTCCGATGTGCGGTTTCGAAGTTGTGCCCAGCAAGAGGGAATATGCCTCTCCAACCCGAAGCCAGACTTGCGTCCTCTCTGGTGACGTCTCGTCCTCACAGCCCACCCTCCTTCAGCCTAATTGGCTGGATGTGAATACTCTCAGGACATCAATTCTGAGGAGATGCGAGACGTCGTCAACGCCGTTTAGGCAGATTCTAAGAGAGGAAAGTGAGAGGTAAGTAATCATTATATGTGTCTATATAGTAAAAAACATTTATCAAATATAGATATAAATTTTAACTTTTTACTGAGCATTTGCGAGTGGACCGCAAACTTTTCATTTCTATCAGTCTGTAATGTTTATTTTTCCGTCTGTCCGCATATCTCGAAAACGAGTAGACCTGTATACATCAAATTTTGTACGCAGCATCGGTTTATATAAGAATTAATAAGTTCGATTGAGTCCGACGAAAAGAAAAACTATATTAACTTTCATCTCAATAATATTTTTTTCGGTCTGATTGTCAGTTTGTCCGCAGAAACATCTCGAGAAGGAAATTAAGCTATTTTCTTGAAACTTTGCATGCAGATTTAGTTGAAGACTTATACTCAACATTTGATCTCATTTAGTAACAAAAAAGTAATGGTTACAAGTAATTTACAGATAAATAGCAAAAAATTTAAAGTATACAGAAACTAAATGTTAGATTTTGCCTGAAACTAAATAAATACAGGATGCTTTGTCCTTATGTTCAAAATTAGTTTAGGAAAATATAAACTGATTATTTACTGCCCACCACAGGGTCTTTAGGTAATCTAAAAGTATAAAAAGCAATCTATATTTTAATCGATTTATGGATTTTTTTAAGATTATACGTAATCGAACAATATTTATACCGTCTGTTCTAAAATTCATTGCGCACTGAAGGGATCTTAGAAACTACAAGAGATACAGCAAAGATTAATTAGACAAAGTTGTGCGTAATAACAAGACCAACAAATTAACGTGGTAAGTTGATTATTGGTTTGCGTCGTTCACAAAAACTATGTTTTGTAAAAATGTTCAAATTGTCACAGATCTCTTATTAGAGCTATAAAGAGGGGAGTTCACGCCAAATCGGTAAATTTTTTTTTGTTTGCTTTTTTGTATATTTTGGTTGCTATATTCAGTTTCTGAACATAAAAATATAAAATATACGGTCCTACGAGTTTTTAAACTTTGAAAATAATGTATTTTGAAGTATCATAGTTTAGGATTGATTTTTCCGTTTTTATATGATGAGAGTAGCAGTAAACAACATTTTGTCAGCATTTCTTTACGATTTTATGTTTTTATTGTATCAAAACTATACTGTAATTGTTAATTATATTTAGTACTATAAACCATTGTGCCAGCTTATTATAGTAACTTGCTCATAATTTTTACTGGTTTAGTAGCTAGTTAGGATTATGAACTATGGGTCCAGTAAAGCAAAAGAGAGGTGGAAAGGGAACTAAGTAGTAAATCATTAAAAACTAAAGCTAAATCAAAGGCTAAGTTAAGCTAGTGAGAGAAACGATGGGGTACACTGATAAAGTACACTGTTTTGGTTTTTGTCGATTTCCGAAAGTTGTATTTTTTTACCTCAGAAATTACACAGCTCAGCTTCTACAACAGATAGAGTTATGATTCTTTTTTTTTTGTTTGTTTACTTGGTTCCCCTCTGTGATCTGTAGGATGGATTTAAAGAAAAAATAAACAGATCATATTTTAAAAAAATAATTTATTATAATTTTTTTCACGGAAAAATCAAGCTTTTACATTTAATGATATACAAGACTATTATTTACTATGATTGCAAAGAAACCCATCCTACAGATCACAGATTATACCTTTAGGCACACTTAGAAAAAAACAGGAAATTAATTATCATAAATAAATTTTTTATCGGTACGGGATCTAGAAAAACCCTTGAAAAATATGGAAAACCAACCCCCCCACTCCCACACTGGGGTTAAAAAAAATTACCAATGTTTTTATTTGTTTCCATGTTTATATGTAACAACCACACACAGTATAGAAATTTTAAGTTTTATAAATAAAGATTTTTAATTTTTTCATGAACTCCCCCCAACGTTGGTTCACATGAAATCTGCATGAAATATCATCTAGTTATTTAAAAATTGTAATAACAAAGTTTTCGAAGTGAAACAAGTATATGATATAGGGATTCGAGTAAATATTTTTAAACCATTTTTTAATTAATAAAAAGATATTTACTTTTTACTAATTTTCAAAGATACCATTATACGATATATTCCCTCACGGTATTGTATCGAATAATCAATAAAAATCGATTTTTGATATTTTTTTTTTATTTTGGAATTAATCAACCATAATTAGATTGTCTTTTTATTTTTATTTTATATAAAATTCTAAATGATGATACAATTTGAAACCAACATGCTATTTGGTTAATAACAAATTACATAAATGCCAGAAACAGTTACTTTTACACTGACCTTGTCTGATCGTTTCTATGTTATAAATAAACAGTTGATTCCATCAATGTTCCAGTGGAATATCAGCCATGTAGATATTTAACTGTCCCGGATAGTAGAATAAAAATTCCCTTTACACAACCATATAATAACGGGGTTTTTATGAGTTACTCGATCAAAACCAAGAGGGAAAAGTATAACACATATTCTATTATGTGATATCATTAAAAAGTATATCTTTTCTTTTTATTAGGTGAAAAATGGGTTCGTTTGCATTAATAACATACACTGCAAACCCTACACCTCCTGCTTGCTTCTCAAAAAATAAATTAATCTCATTTTAATTATTAATTTTAGAGAGCTAGAAGACATTTTATACAGATTTCCTGTGAACACTTTTCAATAAAGCTACTAATAAGAGAGTTGTGACAGTTACACAATTTTGACCAAAAATAGTTTTTTTTTATACCACAGCGTATGAATGACGCACCAATAATCAACTTGACCACGTAAATTTGTTGGTCTTGTTATTACGCACAACTTTATCCATTTCATCTTTACTTATATCTCTTATAGTTTGCAAGATCCCTTTCAGTGTGTATTCAACATAGAATACACGGCTTATTTTTAACAACTGTTAAATAATGCACACCACTTCATTCATTTATTTTAGGGTTGATATTGACGTCCGCAGCTGAACTGCCGTATCCATGTGCTGTCCAAAGCGATGCAGCGTGCCAGGCGAGCTTGCTAATGGGCCCGTAACCGAGTACTCTGCAAGAGTATGGGGGAAGCGCTGGGCGCAGAACCCTAGGTACGGGCAGAGTCATCGGGGTGAAGAAGATTACTACAGGGCAACAGTTATGCCGACGACAACGGCGATGTTGCCGTAATCTTCATCTCCGAGAACCTGTCTGCAAGGCTCTCGATCGATGGCACTCACATCCACTTGGACGGCACATTTAAGGTGGTGCCGAGCACTCCTCCAAGCTGCCATCTCCTTACTATCAGTGCTGTTTATTTCGACCATGTAAGTTTATCCGGCATTCTCACTATTCTTTATTTTTCCTGCAATAAACAATATTTATAAAATTTATCAGTTACCGCAAAAAAATATTAATGGGACCACTTCCACTATTTGTATAATTTCGAGTTACTCTGCATCCTCCGGGGACGTTCATGGGTTGGAATGGTCTTATTTAATTTCCTATATAATTAAAAAAATTGTATTTGCGTGCCCAGCCTATTGAATTTTATCAAACATTAATTGCGTAATTTGTAAACATGTTTTATTCCTTTAATTTACTAGTTTTTAAGAAATGTTATCCAATTTTTTCTTGTATATTATATTAAAAGTGAACATTAATGTACATATTACATTGTACAATTTAATAGGTCTTAAGGTAGCATATTAATATGGTTTATATGGTTATGTAAGGTTTATGTTTCTTTTAAATGACTATAAAGTAAAAACAAACAGTAAAATGTAGTAGTCATCTAATATGTCAAACAAAGTGACATATTTAAAAAGTGACTAAAAAACAGTATCATATTTTCTAAGGAAATATGCACTTTTTTTTTGACCATGAAAAAGTTATATTAAACGGGTTTACTAATCATATTTTGCAATAATCCAATCTTAATATAACATATAAAATAAGTAATAGACATAATATGCCATTTGATCTATAACAGGCTTTTCCGGTGGCAAGTGTGCTGATGGGGTAGAAAGACAGAGCTTCTCTACAGTAGAGTGGTTCACCTACTTGCGGGAGGTTCTGTACCGACTGGCACCCCCACAGTATTCACATGTGACTTTGAGAAGGCGGTGACGCGTGCCTTAAGAAGAGCATGGCCAGAAAGCCGAGTGGCCGGAAGTTGGTTTCACTCGGCAAAATGTAAGTATTTCTAGTTGTATAATAATAATGAATGTATAAATATTTATGGCCACTGTTTATTAGATAATTTGTCAATGACTGTACATATAACAATAACGATAATAAAAGTTTTATTGATGTATATGAACAGTAAGTTGTGTTAATCAAGATCAATATTGAACACACAAAATTTAAAAAACAAGACGTATATTCTTTGCTAATACATTACTATAAAAAATAAAAAAAAAACGTTAAATATAAATGAATAAACCCTTGGAGAATATTAAAATAATTGAAGAAAAAAACGGTAAGAAGTATAAAATATTTATATTAAGTTTCGTTTTTAGTTATTTAAATAACGCTGTGTTCCATTAACTCATCAAATGTGTAGAATGTCGTGGAGAATTTTACTGGTAGCCAAAGTAGGTAATAAGTACCTTAAAGAAAAATTACTTTTATTTTACAAATATACAAATATTTTACTTTTGCTCACATTCAATGCAGAAAACAAAGTAATACGATATTGTGCTTGTTCTTACAGAGCATGAACAAGAAAGCGCGGACTCTGGGCCACGTACAGCTGCTACGCCAAAACCCTGCTGCCAGAAGAGTATACAAGATGTGCCAGGCCTTGCCTCTAACTTCCAGCGAACATGATCGAGGCAGGGTACGACCATATTGTGAACTTCGCCCAGGCAGGCGGGCAGTCTTCCAAAATCTCGCGGTGTTCCTCAACTATGTGCACCGTGTGTGGATTACTGGTAAGTTAACAACAAGAAAATTATCGTATTAACAAACTACTCAGAAAATATGTTGGTTTCCTCTTTAATGTTGAAACTATTTAAATACAATTATGTTCTAAATGAATGATTCTACATTAAAAGGAAAAGTTTGTTAAAACTAACAACGTTATTTCACAACAAAAATAATGTTCTAGGTGTCGGTGTTGAGTCTTTCTCTGTTTATAAACAGAGGAGACGAAACCAACAACGACATGGGAGTCCTACCACAGAAAGTTGAGGGATACCATGAATACTGCCCAACCGAAACGTGTGGGTTTTTACAGGTAAAGGTCCAAAAATAAAATTTATTTAATTTAAGTAGCTTTTACGTATAAAAGTATTAATTATGAAGAACAATTATGGTAATAATTACAGCTCAAACATCTCGCTTCATATTGATTATATTTGCTCATGTTAATAAAGACATACGTGACTGCAATGAAGTGACTGACTGAAACAGCAATAATTGAATTTTACAGACGGTCTGAGAGCGCTGGAACACGAGGCTTCAGTAACCGCTGGCTTCGTTTACAAAAGGGGTCTCAACGCTGTCAGACCACCTCGTCTGAGATATTTGTTGTCCAACAGGACAATAAATACTCTCACCACACGCTTAGATGACAGGCAGTACAGTGTTGGCGAGTTTATTTTGGAGGCGGGCTAGTCACCAGCTGGACAACATTCCACAACGAAGTCTACAACGTCGCAGGCGACGGACGAAGACGACGATGAGGATGTTATTGGTGTGGACGGTGGCAGATTGCCGCCGGACGAAGAAGCTGGTGGCCAAGCTGGCAGTAGCTGTTCGTGGTCGTGACCGTGGAGCGGTGGCAAGAAGAGGCCGTGTTCGTCGTGGGGCAGTGGCAGCACGCGGGAGACGAAGACATGTGCTGGTGAGTTTAAAATGTTTGCCATTATGAAGTGTTATACTAGAATCTTTAAATGGGATTTGTAGAGACGGAAAAAGTAGTTCTAATTAATCCCCAAAAATATATTTTATACCAATTACAGATAACGCAAAACTGTATAACATAATTATTTAAGGCAACTCTTGATAAGCAAAGTGTAATAATAAATAATATTTTAGGGAATAATTTGTTCAGTTTTAAAGACAGTTAATTAGCAACGTTTCTTTCTTTATGCTCAATAAAAAACCCTGTTGCATTATGTAAGTCGACTAACCTGCCAAATATGCAGAAAACATGTATTTACATTTAAAATTTAGAAAAAATAAGATATACACTGCTTAGGAATCAGTAGTGTAATACACATTGTAAACACGGAGTTGCTATCTAATTTTTACTAACAATTGTTAAAATAAAAAGTCATTTCATTAAGGTGCCTATCACCTACTTCCACCAATAAAATAGCCCAAGGAATTCTACAAGTGTGATGAATTAATGGAAAAAAACATTACTTAAATTATTATAAAATAAACATTATTTAAAACCAAACTTGATTTAATATTTTTTTTAGTTTTTTCACATTTATTTTTATATGTTTAAGGTTATACTCATTTATATTTAAATTCATTTATTTTTAATGCAAATATATTAGCAGAGAAGAGAACACGTCTCTTTTTTAATTTTATACTTTGCATATGATTTGGGTAACAACTGACCTTTTAAATGGCCATCTTAATAAGAATTTGCAATACCTGTAATAAAATGTTTTTTAAATGTATAAGGTACCAGAGGTCCCCCGATGCGAGCTGGACATGCCCCACCAGCAGCGGTGGCCCCCGGAGCTGAAGCAGTGGAGGCTTTAACCTGCTTTACCTGCTTTTGCTGCTGCTGTTCCCTTCCAGTACCTCCTCCTGGTCCAGTGGTCTTTCCAGCTCCTCAAGCCCGACCAGTGGTACCTAACCCCATTCAGGATTTTCCAATGGTAGTTTGACGGTGCAGCACTGCAAGCACCAGTTTTACCACCTGTTTCCAGTTGTGGGTAAGAAACTCTTCAAACAATATTGGTATCATTAATGTATTCGTCTCTTAAACATTGGCGGAAGGTTTGATTTAAATTATAAATTGTTGAAATCTAATAGTAAAATTTTAATTGAATTATTTCAAATGGTCTAAATTGACAATTAATTTGAATGGTCGGGATAGTTTTTTTAATTGTTTCAAACATTATTGTGTTTTTTTTTAATTGATAGAAATAAATTGGTATTTCCTAAAATCACATGTCGTGTTTCTATTTCTTTAGATGGTCAGATCAATTATGCTGAATAATAAGTATACAACTTAATTAAATAATTTTTCTTATTATTATTTAGTAAAAATATTTAATAAATAGTATATAATCATTTCGAATCCAATTTTAACAGTTTATTTCAACAACTTTAAAGTAGAAATTAATCTTCAAGGATTGACAATTAAACTATGTAATAATGCTTCAATTTAATTTTCTGTCTGCAAAAATAAACAAAAACATATTATTCCACAGGTCAAGCAGCTAGTTATAAATCACTGCCTCGTCTGCCTGGAGCACAAGGCAGCGATGATGGTAGCTGTTCCTTGCGGACATCCCGCTGTCTGCGAGGACTGTGCCCCCACAACTGGAACGGGAACATCGGTTTTGCATAGCTTCTGTAGGACTCCCGTTGAACTCTATTTAAGGTTAAATAACCTACACTGATTTTTAAAAATAACCTAGGTTAATCATTTATTGTAAATATTTGTATTTTATTCTTGTTGTTGTTAAGTAAATTTATTTATTTTTAACTAGCTGTTACCCCGCGGATTCGCATGAAATTTTCAAAATCGAATGTCCTTATATTACTTAAGGCACTTATGATGGAGTCCCATGGAAATTTTAAAACTTAAGTAGGCATGCTGATTGTAGATATTATTTACGTTTATGGTAAATAGTATCAGAGTTTAACTTAATTCGTATATCGTGTTTTGTAAGTGTAGGAGCATTTATGGTTCTAATTATACATATAACGTCCCACAGGAGTCTGCATTCTTACCCTGATCAAGAAAAATACAATACACAGGTCTCGGAAACAAACTTCGGTCAAAAAGCGTCTATTTCTAACCCTTTATCATATATTTCAGCAAAAATATATACTTACGTAGGGTCGAGAAGCATACCTCGGGTAAAAAAGTGCCAAGTACCGTTTAAATTCACTTACTATGTCACAGTTTAGCTTGCCATATTGGCCTCGATAGAAATACTATATACGTTTGATTATGCAGTTCTCGGATATCTGCTTCCATCAAAATCGTCTACTATCGGCTTCTAAATGTACTTTCAGTCTAAAATATTTCCAGAGACATAGTTGAGTTTGCCTTGTCCTAACGAAGAAAATATATACATATAAGTAGGACCAAGAAGCTTATTACGGCATTGGGGGAAGCCCTACCTACTTCCTATGTACTTTCGGTATAAGGGGGGGGAAATCCTTATAAGGTTATGCAAACATTCCAAAATAATCATTATTAAAGTTGTGTGTGGACATATGTCCTTGTTTTTTTTTTTAGACAGAATTCAGGAATGAAAGAATCGTTGAGGCATGTAAGTGTTAATTTATCTGTTTTCCATAAGCCACTGTTAAAATGCTATATCACAATGTCACGGAAGAGTTTTTATATTCATAGTTTGTAATTTAGTATCTTTGTTGCTTAGTTGATGTTGTTTTGTATAGACTAACTATCACGATTTCAGTAACACTTGAACAATTTCAAATTAAAGTAGAGGAACTCCAAAGTCGAATTCCATACTTTTCATAGTGAAATCAACTTGTGATGTAATATGATAGGGTCATATAATATTTTTAAAGTGGAATTAGTAATATATAATGCGTCAGGTACCCATTTGTCATGATTAAGAGGACCAGAGGTTAAGCAAAATTGTGATTAATTCTTATTTCATGTTTTGCCCTTCTAATCTTTTTAACTATTATTCTATAAGTAATTTGTTTTCTCTTGTAATGTACGTTACTGTGGTATGTAAATATGGTAGTGTATTAAGTTTCTATTAAGCATGCTTCAGTGTATAAAAGAAAACCTTCGATATTTATAATTTTGGTTTTAGCGGTCTGTGGTAATGTTTAAAACATATATTTTCTTTAAAATAAGTGTGTTCTGTTTGTTTTTTAAATTCACGAAGTGTAAGTTTAAGTTTCGTTTATTTCTGTTTGGTTACACCATACAGAGTGTTGTAACAATAAATACATTTATAGGACTATAAATAGTTATAGTGTCTGCAACCGCAAATGAACTCTTTATCTAAATGATGAACTTATCTGATGGAATCCCTAATGAGGCTTTGCCTTTGGGACCCTAACTTCCTATTAAAAATTATATTTGATTTGTAAAAACAGAATTTTATTTTAATGTTAGTATAGACTTGTAATACTCATATGATTTTGTCTGGGTACTAATAGGTGTGTTTTTAGGAAATAAATCATTCATTCATTTCAATAGACAGAAATACATAATTTTGAAATGGGGTTGGATTCAAAAACAGTATCGTTTCTAAATTATATAGATATTTCAATATTTTTATTGAAAATTAAAAACTGAAATCAACATTAACAATAATTAACTCATTTCCATATTTACATTGTGACAGTTTTTTATCCATATGTAAAATCATATATGATTTAGTAAAGCTCTTACTTCCCTGTCCATGTTCATGTATGCTATTTCTTCGGTCCAGTTTAGGAAATTATATCAGTATTTATATACCTAATCAGTATCGTGTAACTCATCAGTAAGTAAATGTATGCTATGTCACCTTGACGAATTTCTGTCCATTAAAATTGCGTTTTATAGTCACTCTCGTGTTTGCTTTGTGAGCCGGAATAAATCAATTGGTTTGCCTTTTATCTCATGATGTTTCAAATAAGAAGTGTTGTTTACCTTTGTTATGCTTTCGCTCTATAAATGTAAACACATAGAAAATACTGTTTAAAATAATAAAACATGTGGTCGTGCTGACATAATACTATGTTTACAAAATAACAGTTGAAATGCGTTTATCCGGCTCTTGGAGCCCACAGTACAAAACTTTTGAAAGACCAGCGGGGGCGTAGCCCGAAAGGATTTACAAAATAAGAATAGGCCTATGTTTTTTCTAGGGACATTAGAAATGTCCATGTAAAATTTCGATACAACAGATAGAATGGTTTTGGCGTGAAAGCGTAAACAAACAATAATACTTTCGCATTTAACATAATATTATGAGGATATTTAGGATCAGGATTTTTTTTTTTTATTGTTTCTTTTATTATTTTACTATATGCATATAATTATGTTTGAAGCTACTAAGTTGTTTAGAGTTTAATATTGTAGCCTATTACTCATTGAAATAAATCATTCCTATTCTTCTTCATTTATTTTGAATGCTAGAGACTTGAATTAAGTTCGTATTATGTAAACTTTTTGTTGTTTCTTAAGTCTGGTTATTTAAATATCATAAGATTTAAGCAGAACATAAAAAAATAATATACCAGTATAATCCGTATTTCTATCTATTTATTTTTTCCTCACCAAACTTTTTTAATGGCTATACATACAACCTTGCTTTTTAAAAATAGCATTGATAAACGTTTATCTTAAAATTTTGAATGTTTCGAAAAGTGATGTTTTCAGAAATAGCCTAGTTATGAGTCATTGTTAGACTGGACACGTGTGGCAGGTGGGCCGAGATAGCGAGCTTCCTCTGCGCTTCCAGACTGTATATTCCGACATACACAGAGTTGTAGTTAAGAATTCCTACTCCTTGATGTGTCTGTAAATATTTTTAGTGATTAAAGTGTCATCGCACTCGATTATTTTAACTACGTTATATTTTGATTGCTTATACGGTCGAGCGTAACACAATTTCTTGTGTTATCACTTTGCGTTTCATATACAGTAACTATTCTATCAAATTGATGTATTTTTGCAACTGTTAAATATCTACTGCTAATTAAAATTTTGGGCATGTTTGATTATTTTCCAATGATATTTAATAAGAGATCACGATCCACTATTAGTAAATGTGTGAAATAGCCTTTTCTTAACAGGTTTGTTGGGATTATTCTAACATATACAACGTCCCTATTCTATCAGAGTCTGTGTCCTTCCCCAGTCACCAATCACTGTATTTATGACTGGA
The DNA here is from genome assembly GCF_021130785.1 of Homalodisca vitripennis. Classification (NCBI taxonomy): domain Eukaryota; kingdom Metazoa; phylum Arthropoda; class Insecta; order Hemiptera; family Cicadellidae; genus Homalodisca; species Homalodisca vitripennis. The sequence continues at coordinate 27,864 of NW_025783676.1, forward strand.
ATGTGTTCTTGTGTTTAAAACCCTTGTTTATCTGACGATACATGTATAATGAGTGTCATGCCAGCTCTCTATTAGAACTTTCACTACCTATAGAACATATGAGACAACCCATGATTTCTGAAAGCTCACAAATTATCTTATTTTTCTATTTTTGAAAGTTAATAGCCATTAAACTTTTCACTTGTCTGTTTGCAAAACGCTTTTTCAAACATAAGATCCACCGTTAAAAAAAGTTCTAGGGTATAGGCGTCAAGTTATACTAACTCAAATTTTAGGTTAGTTCATAAGAATATTAAATTAAGAAAAAGACATCCACTAATACACAAAAATTACTGCAA
>NW_025783677.1:0-49961 GCF_021130785.1 Homalodisca vitripennis
CTGACATTGAAAACCAAAATATAGCTTACTTCAAATTTCAGCAAAGTATGTTACGCAAAACTTCGTGTGGCTTACTCCTAGTTTTTCTTATTATGGCATAACTACTATCTCAAAACAAATTGGAGTATTATTTAAATCAAGAAGTATTCAGTTGATCGCCACAGTAATTAGCACACTACTAAAACGCCAAATAAAATTTCTTACAACATTTAACCAAGTCTATATATTTAGAAATATTGTTACGCTTACAAGTATTTTGATATTTTAAAAAGTTACATTTCATACAGAAGAATCGATAAATGTTTGAAAGTGTTTACTTGGTATGCTAACCATTGAATACAATAAACAATCAGTGTTGGAAACTTTTATCCTAAAACTGACAAATGGTCGTCGGTGTAATATTTCTGCTTAAAGCTATATCATAAATAAGTTTATATTGGTATTTATTTAACTGTAATAAATTAAAATACAACATCATTAAGACGAAACAAATGCCAATGAAATAAAAGTTTCACAAAGGTATTTCTTAAAGTTTTACTTTAATAAGAGTTATTAAGTTTATTTTCTCAAATAAGTGACCATTTGCAGTTGGTTGGCAAGACTAGCAGTTACCCACGGCATGGAATTCAGAATAATTAGACCGAAGATTAAAGATCAATATTTAGGATTCTAAAGCCTGATTGATACAGAATTAATTATATGAGTACTGATAAGATAAACACAAATCTCTGCAAAATTTCATAACTCTGGAACGAACAGCTTTAACTATTAGGGCGAGAATAGACTTGTTTAAGGTATGTATTTTGTAATAAGTGTTCATTATTCTGGGATTAAGAAGCTAAATAGAGTTAAATTTTACCTTTCTAGGACGTAAAAAATTGGGACAAACTAAATATAATTTTTTGTGACTTTACAACCACATTTAAAAATTAGTATATATATGATCTGTATGAAAATTATGCAATGAAATGAAAAATGTCTTTATTGGGGGCGAAGTTAGGACTATAAAGTCCTCTCTACCACTTAACCTCGAAATGTTATGTAGTTCCTGTATTGAACTAATGAGGCAAATTTTGTGAAAAAATTGTTTTTGTGAGATATCGGGAAATTTTTAAATTAGTGAAGAGTGAGTGAGTGAGAGGATTTGCTATTGTATACTGCTAAAAGCTTTTTATATTATTGCCTTGATCCTTCACCAATTAATACCTAATTTAATTTAATTACAACTTTTTTTATTATATTAAAATTGTGTCTCAAACCCGATCTTCCTTTTGGCTTTATTGTGACGGTCCTCACGGTAACTGGCCGGTGTGTTAATCTTATCAAACAGAATAACGAAGTGAGGCCAGTACAGTAGAAGGCCAATGTTACTTATAAACATTCACAGGTAACAGGCAGGATTTTACCCCACAATATCTCCAACTCAGATCCAATGTTCGATGCCTTAGACCACTCGGTAGTCGGCTCTCCCGAGTAGCGATGGTCATACAGTCATTTTTCAAATCAAACAGAAAACATTTGAACACGACACATCTTAATGGCTATTATAATGATTAATTTAAATTTAATCTTACAATATTAAGAAACTTTTTCTAAACAAAAACAAACTGGAACATGTAAGAGCTACAAAAACACTACATAAAATTTTACATACAGTATCTATCATTTGTATGGGTGTAAAGTGAAAATTTGGAAATATTTCTTCAAAATATACTATTCACTTTTTGCCCTTAATATGCCCACATTATTCCGAAAAATGAAAAAAGGTTTTCTTTCTTTTTTTGAATATGCTCTATAACAAAATATAAATTTCTCCTTCCAAAATTAATTGTGTCAAGAAACTTTGGATAAGTGGAAATGTATGAAACCCAAGGCTCATGGTCCAATCGGAAATTATTATAAATATAATACCAATCACTTAAAGTTTTTATAAGAATTTTTTATATGTTCTCGTATAGTATGTAACTCTATTATAAATATGTAAGATCAATGGTTTATTTGATTTGATAGAGTAACAATAATTATTTTTGGCTAAGTATTATTTATAAAGATATTACCTGTTAGAATACGATCAGTAAGAACAAATAAAATAGCACGGATCTACATTATATTCGACAACTATTATTACGAGCAAAGTTGCATTATGAAATTATAAGTTGTTTTGCGTTTTTATTTCCGTTTTATAAGAGAAAATCTCTGTGGCGTTATAAATAAAACATTAACAATTCAGTATTATACGGATGAACGCACAAACATATGTAGGTAGAGCGATATGGATTTCCGTGAATGTAATCTATTTTTAATTTAACATAAAATAAACAATTTGGAGATAAAGTAAAGTATTGTTTTTATTTGATATTTTATTATGAATTATGACATTTTGAAGATGAAAATTTTTTTATGGTCAATTATTTTTTTGTAATATCCAAGAACCATTTTTTTAGTAAGTACAATTACTATACATACCTTTTACGTATTTAAGTATTTATTTGTTCTAAATTATAATTAATTATACAATACTAAATAATAAAAAATATAACAGAAAATTTCAAAGTTTTGCTTGTCGAAATACTTATCCTGAATTATATGTAGATTCCAAAATGCAATGACAATTAATATATTTTTGTAAAATCATATGTTTTAATTTTTTTTATGACTCAACCATTGAAGGGTTAGCAGGAAAAAATAATATATGTTTATGATACTATGGTTTTATTTTGAATTAAAAGTTTCATACATTTTTACTAGATGTTTAAACGCGTTAAAGACAAATTGAGTTTAATCAATGAAAATTATTTATTTGCTCATTGCAATGAAATTGTTAAAATAATTAGTTACTTTACATAAAATTTAAAAATTAATTACTACTTAAATAAAATTTTATAAGTAATTAGTTCTTTTAACCAAATTAAACCAATAATCCGTTGAAGATATTGGCTGAATGTAAAAACAATTTGAATTTATAATGATTCCAATTTTTCAACCTAATTACTATTCCAACATGAAAGGCGTATTATATGTAATTATTAAAGAAAGCTTTAGAACTAAAGGAAGAGTGGGAGAAAATCTCGAAAATTAGTCATACAAATGTCCAACTTCTTCTGCAATATCCCTGTCTGAACATAGCAAACTACTTGACAAATTATTTACCTAATTCTTACAAATCGGTCTCTTCTAAGAGTTTCTAGTTCTCTCCTTCATTAAATTATTAGTTTACTCACTCATGTTGATATTTTAAAGCACATTATACCTTATAAGGTAGAACATTACACGTCCCATTACAAGATTTGCTGAGGTTGCATACATTTCATATCTATAGATTATTTTCATTCTTGAAATAACCTGCGGATACTTTTTTCTCGTAGCACAAGAAGGTTAAAAGTTTCACCTAGTCATAAAAGGTCTTTTGCACTGCTTCCGGAGTGACAAGGTATTCTGGATAGGTAAGGTTGGAAGTAGAGGCTGCTTCTTGTCGAAAAGCATGAGGAAGAATGTACCGCTTTAATCTTAGTCATGTCCCATCGGAAGAAGGAGATGCGAGCTCTGAACCAGAAGCAGGCAGTAGCACGCCATTATGTCTAGGCTAGCAAGAACCTTTGACTCTTAAAGAACCTCACCAACTCCAATAGTTTTAGATAGGACTAGACCTATCGAAGTACCATTGCACCTTAGAATCTCTTCTTTTGCGGTTATTGATATGTCGTTCCTGGACATCCATAAGGTTTCCAAGATTTAAGTGAAGTTTTGCTGGGCTCAGTGCGCGTTTTTACTGCAAAGTGTAAACCAGAGAGAATTTAACCCTCCTGTGTATACTTGCGGACATATAAGCAATTATAAAAAATACCTTCTCACTTATTCCCTGAAATTGTGGCGGTTCACTGAGTGATAGGTTTAAAAGACGCTCAGTCCAACTGCCTGGGTGGATATGGACCATCATTAGACTCATTCTTGTCTATGTAGAAGTGAATTTCCATAGAAAACTATGAATCTACAGATTAAGTATTTCTTGAATTTTTTTTGCAGATTGTTTTGCTACATACATGTGTTAGTATCATACAATATGTAAAGATATTATTTTTTAGTAGTTTGTTTTCAAATTTATATAATCGGCAATTTTCTCGGCACCACTACTGTTGTATCTAAGAGCAACGTAGAAATGGTTGCTAACGCTTAGTCGATGCATAGAGTACCATACGTCATCGTCGAGCGGAATGTCACCTACTTGGAAATGAAACTTCATGAAGATGTCCATAGGTCAGTTAGTTCTCGAGATGACACGAGGACAGACAGGCAGACATTAAATTTTCGAGCTTCTTTAGTGGTAGCTTTTCCTAACACAAGTCAACCTAAGTATAATATATGAGATGCTTTTTAGGACTTGTTCATTAAAAGGTACGCATCGGCACAGATTACAGAAATGTATTTACTGAATTTATTTTTAGCTTCTTACGCCTTTGGCAAAACATTTGCTGACAACACATTCTAAAGGCTTCCTCAGAGTATTAGGAACATTGGCTTATTTAAGTTAACAGCACTTACCAAATATTAAATCCTGAAAATTTCAATGAAATCAACATTGTTCCGTTACAAGATTTTACAATATATATTTTGCTTTGATAGAGAAATGTTTTGAAAATAAATGGCAATTATGAGATTACCATTATAGCACAATTTATACAATAAATAATAAAAGGAGAGCATACTACTCACCTGATATCATGTAACAGGCTTCGATGAGATTGCATTCAAATTCCAAATCTATACATCATTTACTCTCAAGAGGACAGATATGCCGACCGAGAATCTTATATCTTAGATACGTTTATATTTCCTAGCAGAGATAAGAGAGATTTTTCACCTTACCTGGCATGGTTTTACTTACACAATCATAAAACTCATTTATGTATACGAGTATGTTGAGATGAAGTACCATGCATATAAAAACTAATAAAATATTTTTGAACGTATTTTTACAATTTTATTTACTATTCAAGTTTTTTATAACGTCTTGGTTACTTGTAAGACCATTGCAAAATATTTACTAATGCTCAGCCGTACCAATTTTATATATTGCGGAAACAGCTTTTTAATGACTACTATTCAAGAATAATCTAATAATAATAATCTAAGAATAATCATAATTTTTTCAATGATGAATTATTTATTTTTAATGGTTATTTTATGTACAAATTTTCCAAACATAAAACATAATTATAATATGCATAGAATCATTTATTAAAATTTTATTTAGATGACGATTTTAATTTGGAAAACCTTGTAGATAATGGATTTTGTAAACAAAATGTACTTTAGTGGTATTTTTCCTACGGTTCCTTTATAATTTTCCATCTCAGGAGACTCTCAGGTTTGATTAAAGGGTTAGTTTTGAGCATAGGTTAAGAGACGAGATTGTTTTCTGAGTATTTTAAGACTTTGTGAGTTTAAAAATTTCATGTATTTTACTTGTGTAATTTAAAAGCAAAAATCCCCTTACTATGTCTCAGTGTTTAATTAAAACCTATGTATATAATCAAATTTAATAATCAACGTTTAAATGCTGAAATAATTCAGTATGTCACGTTTTTAAACCAGTAAGAATTTACTCAGACCATACGTATATGTAGAATATACATAATAGAAGGTTATTAACTATTTGAAGTATTAAACACAATGTTACTTAATGATAAAATCTTGAAACGTAAAGTTTATAATAAACACTATTATATAAACAAATAATGTATATCTACCTACATTTACTTAATTTAAAATAATAGTTTTAGCGACTATCTCAATGTATATTTTCTAAAGAAGTCTAAACGTTATTGGTGTAACACGACTTCACTTTACCGTCTTCAATATTGGCTGAAGTTTTATACTAATTAGAATAGACTTTCGACTAGACATTAAGTTAAAAGATATTCAATTAATTAAAATATTCTAATGTGACGTGTCACAAGGTAGAGTTTTGGATTTAAAAAAATGTAAAGTTATTTCCTTCTACCCCTTTTGCAAAGGTTATGGATTTTTTTATCCTCTAAAATAACTACAAAAGTATTTTAATAATTATGATTTTACATCGATATCTCAATTCGCTTAGAATATATATAGAGGAGTATCAGGACTTAATTTACACCCTGAGGTGTAAGAAGTTATTTTCTCATAATTTTGGCTAGGATAGTAGTATACATACATGTATTATTGATGTCATTGTATTTCTATTAAGTAGCCCTTTAAATTGCCATGACAAAAAACATGGGTTCCCAAATGAAACTTTAAAGTTACCCCTTCTACCTCCTTTTAAAAGGATGAGGAAATTGTTTTCACACTCTGAAATCTATACTACAGTATTTCTATAAATATGGTGAAGGTTGAACATTAATATCTAAATCCGTTTTGAATAAATTGAGATTTATCTGGACTTCGTTTACACCCCTAATTCTAGTTTCTGTCGTGGTTACCCAGACATATTTTTAAAATAGCCTATACATTTATTTAATTTAGTGATGATTTCTGATTTTACACTGTACATTGTCGTAGAATGACATGAATACTTAAATTGTGTTTCTTATATTATACTACCATTGAAACTGTTTACGATATACTACGTCTAGTACAAATTTACACTGTTTAAAAAACCAGATTTGTTTCCAAAAATTTACAAAGTTGCAATGCGTTTCAACACCATTTTAACATGTATTGAATTTTCACTATTTTCTTGCTCGACGGCGGACGTTATTTCTACGATCAATGGAAGTCAGTATGTCTACGAAGATTTCCAAGATGAAAAATAGTGTAATATATGTTATTAGGTACTAAGGTTAAGTTTTACTGAGCATATTTTTTATCAATGAAATTGAATTCTACAGAATATCCAAGTGATTATAATGATATGATATGACGGCCTTCTGCTGAGGCTTGATCAATATCAGTAGCGTTATGTTAAACACAATAAAAGATTTTTACGCCTGGAATGTTTTCTTCTTATAAAATATGGTCATTCGGTGTGTTCCTGACACACAATAGAAAATATTTAATACATACAAAATAAAGTATCCAATTACTTTAATATTCTTTACTCGTGGGTTACTATTGGCAATATACTGTTTCATGCACCTATTCTTGCAATTTCCATTTATTATAGCATGTGCTTTAACTAAAGCAATATAAAATTTCAACTGTTAAAACATTACCATATTTCCGGGACTTTTAATACTAATGAATATTAAATTATTTTTTAAATCAGTACAGCTATATAAAATTAATAAACATTACGAAACCAATTGTTCTTCAATCTTATAACTGTGCATGAGTATCATATCAGTAATCAAATTGCGTAGCATTGACCTGTTGTCAAAAATAATGTTCTGCCAGTCCCTAGGTGTACACCAAGACTTATTTTTTACGAAAAGCTGTTTCTGTAACGACAGCAGACTGTTTATTCATCAAGGTTGACATTTCATAGAACGAAGTAAACATGCTCACTCGCGTATCATTCTCCAGGGATGCTGAAGACAGATAATTCTACAGATAGCAGTTTTTCTCTTGGACTATGACACGCTTGGGACATGTTACACGCTGATGTTTCAGTCACAATGTGTATTTAAATATAACGGCTTTATTATTTATGACAGTAATACTTTCTTTGGATAAATGTTTAATACTCTCATCTGACTAATAATTAAAAATCTAATTGTGCACTCCTATAAGGATATTGTACATTACACAAAATAATTGTAACCTACATTGTATTTATTTATTACCTCAGTTAAATAAGAGAGAAAGACATAATTATCAGTAAAATATCGGTTTTTTTACCTTTATGTCCTTATTACATTAATTTAATTGTTAATAATTTCAAAACCTCAATTAAATATCCTTCAGACACTTTTAATCTATTTCAAACCATTTTCCAAAAATGGGTTCTGGGATGTATTTTACTTATACTCTAACCCCCATTTCAAAAAAAAAGTATACCAATAGCAATCCTCGTTTTCAACGTCTCTATATGAGATCAATGGTGAAAACATCTAATGTTAACAAATTATATAAAACATATTAAATCGCTACATGTTTCAAAATAATCTACTGACAATATCACAATGACCATGATCCCAAATACTTTTTTATCCCTTACAAATTCTATTGACTAAAAAATTATCTCTAGTAATGATATTACATGTTTAAAATATGTACTCATTTAATCTATATTGTTGGCTAAGTGTTAGCAGTGTCTATCACTCAATGGGCTGTAAAAATTTAATTTTGCTTGAAACGTATTTGTACACAAACACCCTCGAGTTCGATAAAGTTATATATTATATCATTATATGGGAATCTTTGAGCGATAGCAAACGTTTTTATATTGGTCATATAGCTAGCCATGATAAAAACGTGAAAACTGCAGATAAATGTATTTGAAAACAAGCAACTAAGTACAATCATATGACAAGTACAATCAATTGTAACACGTTGATATAGTAAAGCAATATTTAGCTTTATGAAGTCGGAAAACGAAAAGAAATACAGAAAGCAATTATTGTTTGGTTGACATGATATTGTTCATTAAACAATGGCGAAACCTGTTCCTCGTATATTTTTATTATAGTTTCTTTTGTTCTTGAGTGTTTTAAAACTCTTAATATCCGTGATCAAGTACATTTCCCACTGAGTGATCCATACTGATGGTAATGTTATGTTAACCTTGGCGTGTTATTGATTTTACTATACAGTAGATAACAACAATATATGTCTTTAATAGTGTGATATGTCATCCAATACATTGGTCCAAACGTGCTACCCAAACATATAATGTCAATATTTATGTCATCTTTGGCTCGTATATTAGTTCTGAGCTTGTTTAGTCTGTAGAAGTAAATTTTTTACTGATATCTATAATATCAGACATGGAAATAATACAATTTCCAGTCTAGAGATTTAATTTTTAAATTAGGTTTTAAAAAAATCAAATATGTAAGTTCGTAGGAATGTCAAGATAGTTATTTTACAAATCCTTTTATTTATTTGCTTCACAGTTTTGTTAACATTAACACTATCTAAACTATAATACATGTTCTTATGTATTAGATCACTCATCTATAAAATATTAGCTTTGTGGAAGTGAATATAAGTATTTAAGGAAACATTTTTTATATTAAATTGAAAAAAAGCATTAAAAGTATAAAATAAACACATTTTACGTGAATTGTAAAGGAGAAATAACCACAAAAGGGACAATGTGTATCAGATAAATTTAATAATTTTCTTAATTTTAGTAATTCGTTATACCATAAAAGAAGAAACCAATACCGTTTTAACATAAAAATATGTATCGCCTTTTAAATTGTATATAAAATTTAATTTATGTAATTATGTAAATATTTAAAAATCATGTAAATAATTAAACAGGTTTAATTTATTTAACGAACATTCAAAATGCAGTGTATCAAATAAGCGTTTTGCTAAAGTTGCAATAATCCTTTATTTACATTATATAGCTCTCTTAGACTTTTTGGAGTACTGTGTGAAATTAATGTATTATGCAACGATATGTTGAAGTGTATAAGACCACATTAAATCTCTCATAGTGTGGTAGTAAATATATCAGATTATATCACGTTTTCATGTCTATATGCGATTTGCTTGACTGCATTTCCATAACTAAGCAGCTACCAACACGCACAGAGTGGATTCCACCTGGTTCATGACGATTTCAAAATCAAGTTTAAATACGACACGGTTCAATTATTGTATATAATTCATTACTTTTGAAAAGAATCCGGAAGTAAGTTTTGTAGTTTTTTTAAAAGCAATTTTTAGACGTGGTTTTCATTTTATATCTGTTGTTCAAAAATTACCGCAAGATATTAGTAATTATAGTTATAATATTTTAGTAAATGTTTCAAATACATAGATTAAGGGGAGTGACAAAGAAAAGGTTTTATTGTATTCTTTTATATTTAACAATAACAGTTATTTGACTTGCTCTTTCCTATAGGTGTTTTCATGTTGATATACCATTATCATATTCGCCAGTTTTCTATCTTAAGAGTGTATAACTTCTTATGTTATGTTTGTATTAGTAACTATTTAAAATTAATGTAACCAGTTGGAAATCCTAAGTTAATCTACATGGTGGTGCATACAAATTTTATAAATATAAATATAAAAATATTCAATTATTAATAAACAACTTTAGTCAACAATATTGAATTAGGCTATTGGTAAAATCTGTGATCTATATGTTCCTATGTATGTATATACAGTATATATCGTATATATTGACTTTTTATAATGACGAAAATATCGTAAAAAGTTTAAATCTCTCGGATGTATGATTTATATTTATTTATTTATACATTTTGTTACTAGATAATTATTATCATAAAATAGGAGTACATTGCTTGTTTTAAGGTTAGTTATACATATAAATATTGAAAATCATTGTCCTTAAAATGAGGTAATAACTTACATTTATAGCTCATCTTTGGAATTTAAAAACGTAAAGTTGTTGTATAAATTGATTATTATGCCCCAGTGTTAATAGTCCAAGATCATAGCTTTCTTGTAAATTATTATTATATTTGTAAGTAGCTTTATATTAATATATGTATGTAAATTTTATATGTATATATATATATATATATATAATATATATATATAAATTTATTTATTTAAAACAATAATTAATCAATATTTTACAGCGATATGTGTGTTAGTTTGACTATTATTACAGGTTAAACAAAGCTGTTATGTCTCATATCCATTTCTTTACTTCTAATTGACATGCTACAAAAGTGCAATTTATTCAATTACATTTTAGCATACTAAACCAAAATCAATAGTCTAGCTATCATTTTTTTATTTTCAACGTCACTGCACCTAAAAATCACGTAATCAATCATTTTAATTTTTTTTATTGTACTCAAACTACAAGAAATAAACTATGAGAATAACAGCCATATAGTACTTTAACAATGTATATAATAAAAACTTTAACAAATATTTTAACATTTCAATAATGAGAACTTTTCATAACACATACCGAAGAGAACATTTAAGATAAAACCTATTATAGTCATAACAGAAGAAAAAGTAAATTATCATAACATCGTTTAACAGTTTAGGCGAAAGAGGAAAGGTAACGACATAATAGCGACCTTATCACGCAGAAAATTGTGTAGTGAGGTAGTACACAGTTTCGATTGAGCAAATATATGATTAAATAAGGTTGTGGTCCATAATGAAGGTACGGGGACCGGAAAGTTTAAATCCACAATCAAGTCCACAACCAAATGCAATCGACCAGCCAATTTTTAGCTTTTTAAGAAGGGTAAGGATCCTAAATTACCACGCTTTGGCAAAGTTTTCAACTCTAATAATAAAACTCCAGAATTAGGTACAAAACAAGTATATACTTCAAATTCCAAAACTGATATTAAACCCAAATTGAAGTTTATATCAGAAATAGATGAATCCATGGCATTAAAAAAAGACCAGTTGTACTTATAAATCCGAATGTTTTATATCCTAGTTTTTAAATTTGGATTACATAAATAGATATTATTACATAAACTGCACCAAAATCATGTAGGTGAACATTCGAACGAACTAAGAAATTTATTTTTAATATAATAGTCAAACATAAGAAAGTTTTTGAGTTTTTGTGGTATATTAGGCTTTAAATTTAGGCTTTAGATTACGAAACCACACAACAACAATTATGGTATTTACATATTATTGAAGTAATTCAGGATGCCTCAAACTCTTAATCCGTCGAAATGTCTTTAAATCCTCAACAGGCGACATTATTTTACAATTCCTGAAACAATCAAAAAATGATTTTATTGTATAAATAAACGACAAGGATCAATATATCTTGTTATTACCCTGTTATAAACAAGATTGAAAGTCAAATTTACTTAAAAAGAATCTACTACAATTTACAATATGTTATTTTGTAACGATATGAAGAAAAATACATAGTAGGCCAACCATCAAACGAGAGGATAATAGCTGAAATGCCTTATTGAATAAAAGTTTTAGAAGATAATGTTTAATAGTTAGGCAGATTCATCTAAAATTACAAGAATTTATGACAATACAGGAAACTGGATTTGAACATTGGTTTTCTGCTTTCACGAAATTGAGATAGATTTCGTATCACGCAGATAATGCATAGTATACTGTTACTATATTATTTTTAAATCTTTTTACTATCCAAATTTGACCATTTTAACTGCGGCCTGAATACCCAGGATCAAGTGAGTTACGGATATTATAAATCTTTCATAAACTTAGTAGTAAAATGCCTGTGAATTAGAAATTTAATTAGATGTATAACATTACTCAGACATGAATTGTTATCTTGGAAACGAAAATGTCATTATTGTATTGTATTTTACAGTAAAATGTTTCATTAATTAAAGTTTTATGTAGCAAGAAGAACATACTGAAAGTTTAGCTTACATTTTTATCTCTTTCACCACGATTATAATGCCAGCCAATTTTCCTGTCAATAAAAGCAATTTTAAATAGAATATGATTTGGTCCCAACGGGATATTGGTATATAGATCTACTACAGACACGAGTTATAAACTCAATGATAGTAGTTGTAATAATATTTTTTACATATCTAAAGGAATCTACAATATCTGCATATTTTACTTATGTTATAAAATACTTTACAATAAAAGAATTAATGAAATTAAAAAACATCTTTATTAGACGAAAAGTTAGGACTATAAAGTCCTACCTACCATTTACCCTCAACATTAGTTGCATTAATGAAACTCCTATTTAATGAGGTAACTTTTGTACTTATTTAGCACTAATGAGTTGAATATAAACATTTTACAACTAAATTTGTAAAGTACAGATTATTTTGTAAATGGTCGATAGTAAATTCCATGAATTCTCGTGACTTCTATAAAATATTTAAAAAATCTAGTATTCTACGTACACATTATTCTGTGTGTATGAGTGTGTTGTTTTAGAGATACCAATTGTTGAGGAATTCAATCAAGAGCTGCCTAATGTATCACGTGTGAAAGCCTTTTATTACGTTTTATGCCCTATGTCTGAAAAGGTAGAGCTCGTGTGTGGACGCAAGTAAATAATGCATGGGAATAGGCCAACTGTGCGCTCACCCAGTTCAACAGGGTAAGACGTATTGTTTGAATTTCGTCATATGTTGAAACAGTTGTTTTCTTATTCTGATTCAATATTTTTGAATTAATACTCGGCTTTCTTTGACTACCAATTTTTTATAGCTACGTAGAATGAGTAACATCTCTTGTGACCATAGGTTGCACAAAAATTGTATTTAAACTTTTTAATGTTTACGCATTATGTATATTCTAAATAAGAATCAGTAAGCAATTACGAGAATTCTAAGCTGCTAGGAACAAGAAGCTAAAATTGAAAGTCTAGTGCGATTTGATACATTTCTATTCCTAATTTAGTTTTTATTTCTACCGTGTCACGTTTTAATTGATTAAAAACTTTAGGATAACGAGGCCTATATTTTAGTCTCATGTCTGTATAATGTAGTTTTTTACATGAAATGTTCTTCCATATTTTTAATATTGTATTGAAAATCTGTTTGAGATCAGCAAGAAGGTGGTTTACAATGCAATCCATTTAATTCGTAATAAGAAGACAGGAATATAATACTTAAAACAAATATTATATTTGTTATATGGGTTTCGTCAAACTATTTATAAAACCTCGTTTTTTGTATGATTGTTAAGGGAAATTTTATTCTAATATTCGGATAGTTGGTAAACCTGACTGATATTCACGGTACATACTGTTGGAATCGGCTGTTAAAACCTTTTTGAAAAACGCTTAAATTTCTCACTCTCTTTCAATAATAATATCACACAAAAACTTATTCACTAACGTATGCGATGGAATATATCAATAAATAAAGTAATCTTGGAATGTTTTGATTTATTTATTTTTATTCAACTGTAAAAACTTTTAAATTGAATATACTTAAGGACTATTTCACTCGAAATGTCCATTCCACTTTACAATACTTCTTTTACAACAAATGTATGTAATATATTCATGAAATACAATTAATATAAGTAGAGAACCCCAGAAGTGAGTATATAAAATGGAACTAAATTTTGGCATTTAATAAAGGATTCTGATTCCATCCTATGATTAAATAGTCATTACCTGAAAGAGAAAAGGATACAAAGGTAAATCAATATGGAATGGAAGTAATGAGGCCATTACAGCCCGAAGTGACCATTATTATGTGCTCCTGTAACAGTGGATCTCATGTGTACATTTACAGCTTCAGTTAATGGTTTCAGAAGATCAATAACAACCGAGAGGACGTAATGTATGTTCATTATAGTAATAACACAGTAATAAGCGTCACTTAAGCTATCGATATGGCAATATCTTTTTCGCTTAGTATGGTGGCATTTATCTCATTTTAAGATATTGTTACTGCGCGTTTTAATACTATTTATTAATTTTTTATTAAAACATTTTGTAAATGTGCATTGTTTTTAACTGTAAAGTCGCAAGTTATTGGGAAATTTGGTTTTTTTTAAGTGAACAGTTTATACATAAACGTGAAATAAATTGTTCGAGTGTTTAAATATACCCTAGTAAAAATAACAAGCTGTATGCACGTATAGGTTTCTTAGAATAAACTAAGACACTGAAGATGGTGAATCTAAATTTAAAGCAATCTTAATTGATATTTAACTTAAATTATTGGAGGACCCCCAAACCTGAATTTACTTTTGCTGGTTCACTTTACATAGTATGTTTGAAAATACTACATGTTTGGAAAACAAGGCAATCGAGGGTATTTAATTTTGAAATGATTATCTTGGGCCTGCTAAAATAATTTATTGAACGAAATGCATTATTAAATAGGCGTTTTGTACCATGTTTTGGCTGTATATTATTATAGTATAATTTTAATAATAAAATATGCACAGTTGATATTTCATTTATTGGGTTTGGCTCAATTTAGAAATAATTACGATAAAGAAGCTATAACAAAAAAGAAGATATTTTATTAATTTCACAAAAGTAAAGTTAATAGGTAGTATATACTGCCGAGAAATTCAGTAATAACATATAGTGGTCTAATTGTCGATTTAAAATTGAGTCGAAAGTGAAATTTATTGATACTCAGGAATTTTAGTATTTAATGAAAGACCTTTAATTTAAGTTACAGTGTTACGTAATTAACATAAAATAAAAACGGTTACACACTCTAAAACTATATACAAAATTATAAAGCAATAGATAAATGTTAATCTGAAAAGAAGAATTCAAAACCAAAAGTATCATGTCAAAAATTAGTTTTACCAGTGTGTGTAAATAAATATACTTTTACAACGCTTTAAAATTACTAGATAATGAAAAACTATTCCTGCAAGTTTATATAGTATATTCATACCAATATGAGATGTTAGGTTTATATCCTAGTTTTCGATAGGTTTGTTTTATAGCTTGACTGTATATTCTAAAAAATATAACTTCAAATTAAACCAATACTTACAGTTAAAGTAAACCTGTACTTCAAAAAACTAAAGACAGAGGATTGTAGGAGTTATTTTTAGCTTTTTGACTTTTCTCTTGTAATAATCATAAGCCGTTTACTAATCCATAATAGTTTCGTTCCATATTCCATAATATATTTAAATAAATATGTTCATAATGGTTTCTTCTTCCGTAATGTTGTAAATCCTTTTTAATCTCAATGCTTTCAAATGGATTTCATATCCCATAACGGTTATAATCTCGCTCTGTAAAATACTGTGTAAAGGAAATTGCCTAATATGCTGAGGTGTTTTCACTCATAGCATTGTTTATATTCAAAGCTGCATCTTAATGTGCAATAAACTACTGCACATTAGAAACATGATCGTAGATCCAATTTTGGATACGTTTCCGCCATATCACTTACTGTCTTGTTCACTTGGAATACATTTTCATAGATTATTGTAGACTAAAATTTTAAACATTCAAACGGTAAAACACAAGGGCCAATAATACTACTATGGAAAGCAAAGAAAATACAGTAAGGAAAATTGTCATATTTGTTACCTCATAAACATAGTCCCTATGCTCAATAATAATTATTACACACGTTTCACGTTACACTTATCAGTATGGAAAAGTAAAGGTCATACTCACTACTCTTTCCGTGCACAATAAAAATATCTTTATTAAAAGGACACATTTTGATATAGTTAACAATTTTTTTATTACTTTAAGTTTATGTTTATTGTTTCTGGTAACTGTTTTACTGTTATTGTTTTAGGAGTGCCCACTTTGAATTTAGAGCTAGAGTTTGTATAAAAAGTATATAAATGAGGACTGTCTGATTACTTGATAACGTAAATCACAACCGAGATTACTAGGGGGGGAGGGGTCCGCGGAATGCCGTTAGGGAACTACTGGTGTCAGCTATTTGGAAATTAAGTGTAGGTTAACTATCATGTAAGTCAGTCGTAACCAACAATGTATGAAAAATAAATCAGTTCAAATACTGCAGACATTTTTAAAACTGAGACTTATATAGCACTATTAAAATTAACCTTTTAAACCTGTGTGTCTTCTTAAAGATATATTTAATCTTAACGAGCAAGTATTAGAAAAATGTAAATACTGATTACTGCGCTAAAGGCAAATCAGTACATCTAGTCACACAGTCCAATGTACAAATTTTCGAAAAGTGTTTGGGACACGAAAAGTATATTTAAGCGTTTAGTTCTGTAATACCTAATTTTGGTGCCAAGTAAGCATGCGTATTTAAGGGTGATAAGAAAGCGTATTAGTTCCTCGTATGAGCGTTAGTGTAAGGGACTAATATTCTAGTTCATTTAATCTAATAAATTATTTTTATTGTTTATTGCATTGAAACTACAATTATGAGGTGGTAAATAGAGACGTGTCTAAGGTTCTGTGTTAATTAGTCTTAGCATTGGTCTTCATTAAAGACGTATAAAAGGGAAAACAAAGATTTTAAACTTAACTTTAATTAGCTATGTGATTTTTAATGTATGACAAGAGGAGAACTTTATATTTAATTATAACAAAAAACTATTTATTTATTAAAATCTCCCCCAACACGTTAACAACCAGATATAATGCGATAGTACTATTTTTATTTTTAAAAATAATGCTTATGTTAATTAGTGTTTCTCAAAAAGTATCTCGTAATATATTCTCTCGTTACCCCCAAGTGGCCCTAACAATAATGTAACAAACATCGACTAGTGAGTAATGTTTGCAGGAAACCTCGTTATTTGCAGGAGTAACTGAAAATGTTTATTCACACTTTATATAAACCTGACATTTTACCGTTATTGCTCGTTAAATTTATTTGCTTACTGATTCCATCGCATTATATGAATGAACTTACGAAGTATACTTATCTTATAACCATAATGTTTATTAAATTACCATCAAGCTACAAACCTATGTTTTATAAATAATATAAATTATATTTTACAAGGATTATGCGGCTTTACGAATTACTTGTTCATTTACATCATTTATTTAATATTTCTTAAAAACTTTGTGTTTGAAATGTTACATAATGAATTGAAATGTCTTTGTTTACGATATCTCCTATAAATCAAAACAATACGCTGACTTACTCACAATAATTGCCTAATTTTTAAAATTTGTTAACTTTTGTAGTAAACGACGACGCTGTTTATCGTAATAGTCTTAGGACTTTTAGTTATATAAAGGTATGCTGTGGAGCAAGGAAAAATGAACCATTTTAACCAGTTCTACTTTTGTAAACGTGTAGAATATAATAAGAAAGTTAAAATGTATAATGGTTTATTTAGTTGTATAGCATTTTCTTTAATAATATTTGGTACCTCCAAACACCTATCTGTTATTAATTAAGGGATATTATACTTAGATTATATAGATTTTATTTTATTCCCTAAGCGTTAGCGAAATCTATTACTCGTGATATTTATTTCTATATGTCTACACGATATCTCCAGATCGAATTTAGCAGTAGTGACTCACGCTTCATATCTATATGAAGAACACTGAGATTTCTTTGTTTGAATTTTTTTTCACGACTGTGAATCAAACAGGATTTTCCGGACATTTGCCAGCTTTCAGTGAAACAAAAATTCCAAAAAGTACCACTACGTTTCGAGATCTGCAATCTGATCTCTTCTTCAGGTAATAACTAACCTAATATATAATTACAAACTAGGTTAAATTGAACAAATCATACCAAAGCGTTGTGACATGTCTAATTCAGGGATCACAACCGACATGTTTTGTGTCAACTTCACTAACTCATGCACTTAATAATAACTATATACACAACACCAACCGTTGACACATTGATCTGAAGAAGATATCAGATTGCAGATCTCGAAACGTAGTGTTACTGATTTTTTGTTTCACTGAAAGGTTTTAGTATGGTGCACGCCATGGGATTTGATTGAGAATTACAGAGTACATTATAGGTTATATGGGTAAGCATTAAAAGTAATAGATTAAATAAATTTGTATACAAATTATGAACACTCATAAAAGAATTTTTAACATGTCACGTTTTAACGAGTAGGAGAATAATAAAAAACAGTGTGAATCTATAATGAGGCAAGATGTCTTGAGAATTATTTCACCTATAGACTAGAAACTTCCCATAAAAGCTTATTTTGTGAATAAGCAAGAATGAGTTGTATGGAGACCCATTTCCCACCTTGGAATTTGCCTGATTAACCCCATCATGAGAGCCTAACACTCAATAGGCTGAAAATATTTCTGTTTGTTTACGGGGCTTGTAAATATATCTTTGCTATTTCATTGTCTGTAGTTCTTTTTGTCAGCGAATAATTAAATGAGTTGAAGCTTTAAATGTTTTATTGGACATCAGCGAAGCCTGTTACGGGACACATAGTGTGGGGTTCTCCTACCTTATCAAAAAATAAAAGTATATAGAGAAAGAGCAACTACACTGAAACAGACGTTGTTGAAACCTCATATTTAAAACAGGAACTTTGTGCTGCTGCAAAAGGTACAACAGCCGCGTGGAGACTTGGCTGTTTAATAATGTATGAAAGGGGTAACCTACCTGTAAATGTATTCTTTTAAAAGGA
Source organism: Homalodisca vitripennis (assembly GCF_021130785.1). Lineage (NCBI taxonomy): Eukaryota > Metazoa > Arthropoda > Insecta > Hemiptera > Cicadellidae > Homalodisca > Homalodisca vitripennis. The sequence goes on from NW_025783677.1 coordinate 19,123, forward strand.
AAATCTTTACATCAATAGTACTTTACTCAAATTAGAATGATTTTTTAAAAGTATAATTGTCCTAATGAAGGGGAGAATTTTTTCTTAAAAGGAAAAATCGTCTTCTACGAATGATGTTTTTATAATAAAACCTGTAACATTGCTAGTTAATTTAAATTATCAAGCACTAACTATATCTTACCAGGTATTTTACCTTCTTTTTGTTAAACGTTTAACAGTGAATATCAAAGTTAAAGGCCATCAATAATTCGATAGTCTTTTTTTAATTCAAACTATAGATTTGACACTACACCTTCCTAGCTGTAAAAGGTCATAATGATATACGATAATAACACTTGGGTTTAAATTAAAATTAATTAAAAGCTATCCATCATTCTTCTTTCTTGAATGTGTGTAAATGTACAAATGTGAAATCGTTCAATAGCTAGGCTACACGTCCTTCTTAAGCATTATTATCGAATTTATTGTAAATTTTCGAAATTACATATATTGATTAAAACGAAAATATTACATAACATATACATTATTACTACCACAGTACTCCGATATAAAAATTATATCATGAAAGAGAGAAAGGTTAAGGAAGACAAACTTCTTAATACTGGAGAGTTCCAAGTGTTAAATAAACTTTCCTCACACTAAAGTTGCTAAATTCATAATCCAAGTTTAGAATATTTATCCTAGTTGAGAAAATGTGTTTTGTTATACTGTTAATATGTTTATAGTTTATATTTATGTTTATACTATAGCGATACGACTTAGGTTTATGATTAAGTTAAACTGGAGAAATTTAATGTATTCGATCTATTTTGTTTTAATTTATTTTCTTCGCTAACGCTCAGCATGTGACTCGTATGCCTGGAAGAATGTAATTTCATGTCTGTGTTTCTGTCGTCACGTCATCACGAAAACGAGCTGACCTATATACTTGAAATTTTGTATGATGCCTTATTTATATATTAGCACCATTCAGTTTGACAAAACACTTTTAAATGGGTCTTATAGAAATCAGTAATGATCAACAGAAAATAACAGAATAAACAAATTTTGAAACAAGCTGGGTACAACTGTATAAGATTTTAACAAGTAATACAATAACAAATGTAGAATATTCATCTAGTAAAGCTAAAATACAATAGAGTAAACGTTTAGGTTAGTAAAAAGTTCTAATTACTGTGCTATCTTGTGTTACAGGACTTCGCATCCTTACTGAAACTTAATTATTCAACACAGCTATTAATCCTAAATTAATGAAAAAACTTGCATGTAAGGGATATCTCACCCATCATAAATGAGACGAATGGATTAAGATGGTGTTTTTATTCAAGCCACTATCTCATCAAGTGAATTGTTACCTACAGGCTTTTCGCGTAGTAACCATAACTACCGTGTGGCTTCTGGCTTAAATCTTCAAGTCGGATCTTAATGCCTCGCAATTTTATTTATTCAAGGGCGGTAATTATCTATTTTACGATATTAGGTACATTTTATTTATGCATAATTGTGTTTACGTTAATATACATTTAAATGCTGAAAAATATAGTACACTTATCTCAATCCGTTTTATTACGAGCCTTGCTTGAAACTGGACTGAAACTCTGCCTAAAACTCGTATAAATAGGTAGATTTTCCTGCCTCCAGGTAAGAAAACTTCATTCCTTGGCGACCCATACTTGGAGTAGTGACCCATTCTGTGTAATATTGAAGTGACTCTCAAGAATCTACTCATATCATCGTTAGCGCACGTCTTGGCGTTCGCGAAGCGCGTTTCAGTGATTCAAACTGTAAACACTCTTAGGTCTCATTAATTTTATTTATTTTTTGTCAAGTGTGTTATGTTTAAAAAAATTCTTTCTCTATATTTAATATTTAATTACATGAAAAACATAAAACCAATATTTAAGACTTTTATTGTTTTGTGAGGCCTTTCGATAGCGAGGCTATGTGTGTGAAGAAGATAGCCTCGCTATCGAAAGGCCTCATAAAACAATAAAAGTCTTAAATATTGGATTTATGTTTATCATGTAATTTAACAGTGACCAATGTAAGCTCCATCAACAACATATTTAATATTGTCTAAATAAACCATTCCCTTAAATTGTTCTTTTTAATATGATATATTTAACTGTATAACCAGTGTTTATTTAAACTAATGTTAAATTAGTTTTTGACGATAACAGGATTGTAGATTAAACAGGAGTTTTCCGGAAATTTTCTTTACATTGACAAACAACGTGGTTATTTCGTTTCCTAACTTATTCGTCTTAGAACGCTTTGGTATAATTTGTTTTTTTTTTACCTAGATATAGTTTAGTGTTAGATTATTATGTTTTGATTCGTGAATTATGCATGTCACTACATTCTAATATATTTTTTTTATTTTAACCTAGATCGAAATTGAAATTATGTTAGGTTATTTACTCACCTGAATAAGATATCAGATTGGAAATCGCAAAAAGTAGTGTTACAGATGTCTTGTATCACTGTACGATGGATAATATTTGGAAATATTCTGCTTCTTCAACATGAAATATAACGGACATTTATGTAAACTATATAATTATTGAATTAATTTAAGTTATCAGTAATCTATATGAATTCAAAGCCTTGTAATAATGGCCCAGTCTAATAATACATTTTTGAGGAGAGCCAAGCAGTTGTTACCATTAAAAATAAAACCAAAAAGCGAATAAAGTTTTTAATTAAGTTGGTACTAAAAGGACCCTTGGGCTGCTTCCAGAGTGATACGATATTATGGAAAGTATAGACGCTGCCTTCGGTCGAGAGGAAAGATAAAGGACAATGTTTTTGTCATCTTATCTGACATGAATGGACGGCTAGTTCTTCTCTCCCCTTTTTCAGACAAAGCAGAAAAGGAAGACCAGGATATTTCTTCATGTTTAGGCGTAACGTTAAGGATGCACAACCCACTACAACGGTAATCTTCAAGAACAAACTAAGCTTGTGGACCATTCCGATTCAAAAAATGTTTCAATATTTTCAGTTAGAGATTCCACCAATATTGGTTTACCCATATTTAAGTGATACGTTTGCTCTGGCTGTACAATAGGCTGTAGAATAGGTTCTACTGGCCAGGTGTTAACAAGCCAGGAGTGATCCCTTCTGTTATAGGACAATATATATCTATGATTTATACACGACTTTATAACTTTAACATAGATGTAATTTTATAATGTTGTATGCTTGTAATTTTTAAAGAAAATGTTGTTTGGAAAAGTGTTTAGCAATTCAAACTTAAGGCAAATACACGTAATATGTTGGGTATTGCGTGTTGTTTACAGATACCATTAAGATTCTTTTTTAGTTTCAACCTATTCTGGGCTGACAAAAATAATTAATTATAAATCCAATGTAATATATATAGACCATTTCACAGTCTTTTGAAGCTTGACGGGGTATTGGCAGTTATATACTAAGTGTTAAATAGTAGTTAGGTACTTTGTAATCTGACACAACCATAATATATAGTAACAAAAACAAACACTAACTTATTTTCATTCTTACAACTACCTCGGCTTATATTTTAGTAAACTATCTTGAGTACAATAACATATTCTTCTGACCCTACACTTCTCATAATACCTACTATCCTGCAGGAAAGTAAAACCCGCTAAACCTTAAAAGATTATTATCTCTCCTGTAGAAAGCTGTTTTCTCGTAACTTTCTTTACCATCCTATAACTTTGGTAACTTGCTTTTTCTACCAAATGGTACTTCTAGAATTTAACCTCCTTTCTTTTATTAGTATAAAAGAGAAACACCGTTGGTCAAATCCGAAAGAACCTGATATTTTATAGCAACCACTTTAACTTTATGTGACCTTATTAAATGTACAGTAATAACAAAAAACTTTAATAAAACAATAACATAATATTAATAAACTTTTATCACTTTTAAACTTTTATTTTTCGTACGATGTACATTTCGGAATCATTGATTCCATCTTCAGGTACAAAATAAGGTTAAGTTAAAATAAATAATTAAAATAAATTTGTCATGTGTTTTTTACTACCTTGGTGGCTAAATTTGTTGTATTTAATTTTATGTGAGATCATTCATTGTATGTTGTTTAAAAGTCTACCGAATAATACATTTTTTGTTAGAAAATATTTGTCATTTAATAATATATTATGATTAATTTTGGCACTTTTGTAAATTTCAAAATGTTCTAAAGTAGATAATAAGCGACTTTTTTGCTTGTGTGTAAAATTTCAAGATTGTTTTCGATGTTAGTGTATATATGGCCGGTGTTGTTTAAATGGTCTGCATATTTTGAATTTGATGATGTTTTCAATGCTTTTATGTGTTCATTAAATCTAATTTTGAATGATCGGCCGGTTTGACCAATATAGTAGGATTGACAATCGTTGCAATTTAATTTGTATACTCCACTATTGTTGAATTTTGAATTTTGATTTTGGTTTGTTGAATTGCCTTTGTTTTTGATTAAAAGTCCAAGGTTGTTCCATGTTTTGAATGCCAATTGATATCCTTGTTTATAAAATGATTTGTTAATTTTGTGACAATGTTTACCAAGGTAGTCTGATTGAATTTATTTGATATTTCTTTCTTCTTTCTTCTTATTTTCTTTCTTTTTGTAATTCTTCAATAATATATCAATCTTGCTTGGTTTATATCCATTATTTTGGGCTATGTATTTAATAATGTTTAATTCTTTATAAAAATCTTCATTTGTCATTGGAATTTTGTGTAATCTGTCGATCATTGATTTGAATGCAGCCATTTTTTGGTGATATGGGTAATTCGATGAGGAAGGAATAACTAAATCTGTGTATGTCGGTTTTCTGTAAATTTTGAAATTGTGTTTTTGTTGATCTTAGTTTATAGTCAAATCAAGGTAGTTTATTGCATTATTTTCTTCAATTTCACTGGTAAAATTTAGATTATATCAAGGTAAAAAAGATATCAAGAAATGAATAAACAAAGTAATTTAAGTTGTTAAATGTAAAGTAATTTTGTCTTAGAGTTACTTTTGTGAGTTCAAGTATTTTCTTCAATTTCTTGTGTATTTAGAATGTTCTGTTCTGTTAAATTATTTTTAATTATAAGCATTGTTTCTTGGATTGGAACATTTGTGTATAAATTTGTTATATCGAAGGATACAAACTTACTATTGTTTGGTATATCTATATAATTAATTTTGTTTACTAGGTCAATGCTGTTTTTCAGTCTTATGTCAGTTTTAAATTTTTAATGTTCTTTAATTTTGCTGTCCAAGTATTTTGCTAAATTATAAGAAGGAGCATTTTGAAAATTTACTAATGGTCTTATTGGGTAGTTTTCTTTGTGAATTTTTGGCAAACCTTTGAGGATTGGTGCAGAAGGCTTCATCATTTTTAATTCCTGTTTTTTGTTATTCGGAAAAATATGATTAATTTTGTTTATTAATTTCTTGATATCTTTTTTACCTTGATATAATCTAAATTTTACCAGTGAAATTGAAGAAAATAATGCAATAAACTACCTTGATTTGACTATAACCAAGATCAACAAAAAACACAATTTCAAAATTTAGAGAAAACCGACATACACAGATTTAGTTATTCCTTCCTCATCGAATTACCCATATCACCAAAAAATGGCTGCATTCAAATCAATGATCGACAGATTACACAAAATTCCAATGACAAATGAAGATTTTTATAAAGAATTAAACATTATTAAATACATAGCCCAAAATAATGGATATAAACCAAGCAAGATTGATATATTATTGAAGAATTACAAAAAGAAAGAAAATAAGAAGAAAGAAGAAAGAAATATCAAATAAATTCAATCAGACTACCTTGGTAAACATTGTCACAAAATTAACAAATCATTTTATAAACAAGGATATCAATTGGCATTCAAAACATGGAGCAACCTTGGACTTTTAATCAAAAACAAAAGCAATTCAACAAACCAAAATCAAAATTCAAAATTCAACAATAGTGGAGTATACAAATTAAATTGCAACGATTGTCAATCCTACTATATTGGTCAAACCGGCCGATCATTCAAAATTAGATTTAATGAACACATAAAAGCATTGAAAACATCATCAAATTCAAAATATGCAGACCATTTAAACAACACCGGCCATATATACACTAACATCGAAAACAATCTTGAAATTTTACACACAAGCAAAAAAAGTCGCTTATTATCTACTTTAGAACATTTTGAAATTTACAAAAGTGCCAAAATTAATCATAATATATTATTAAATGACAAATATTTTCTAACAAAAAATGTATTATTCGATAGACTTTTAAACAACATACAATGAATGATCTCACATAAAATTAAATACAACAAATTTAGCCACCAAGGTAGTAAAAAACACATGACAAATTTATTTTAATTATTTATTTTAACTTAACCTTATTTTGTACCTGAAGATGGAATCAATGATTCCGAAATGTACATCGTACGAAAAATAAAAGTTTAAAAGTGATAAAAGTTTATTAATATTATGTTATTATTATAAAACACTTTTAGAGGCTATAGAAATTTTAAAACTTAAGTAGGCATACATCAGGTAGATATTATTTACGTTCATGGTAAATAGTATCGGAGTAATATAACTATTATATCATGTTTAGCACGTGTAGGAGCATTTCTGGTTCTAATTAATTATAATATACATTACGTCACGACTGAATCTGCCATGTTATCCTGATGAAGAAAACACAAATCTCGGCACACACAGGTCTCGGAGAATTACTTCGGTCAAAAAGCGTATATTTCAAGTCCTTGTCATAACTACAAAACATACTTCCGAATTTGTAGAAAAGTGATGAAATCTTTTGTCAACAATTAAACCATGCCGTATATGAACTTGATTTTAAATCGTCATGAATCAGGTGGAATACATTCTGTGCGTGTTAATAGCAGCTTAGTTAAGGAAATTTAGTCAAGCAAATCGCTAATAGCTATGGAAACGTGATACAATCTGATAGCTTCTCGACCACAGTTTGAAAGATTAAACTTAGTATTATACACTTCAAAATATCGTTGCCTAATAACTTAATGCCACATAGCGTTAGTACTTCACAACATACAATTGAACTTGATGTATTGTTGCAACTTTATCAAAACGCTTATTTGATTCACAGTATTCTGACTCTTTAAGAAATAAACTAAACGTTTTATAACATTTCAGTAATAATGGAATTATGAAATATGTTTTCTAAAAAGTTTTTTATTATATAAATTAAATTTCAAACAATATTTAAAATCCACAACTAACACTCCTTATGTTTGATTATTTCTCAAGAGAAATTTCTCTATCAGTAAGTGTTCAAACAATTCAAATAGGCATTCGGTTCCTGAGCTATGATGAGTCATTGCTCGGATTAAATTTCATACTATATAACTTCAAAAAAGTTTTAACGCAACAATACTGCATTGAACGTTGAAAGTATTCATGGCATTTTAAAAGTTTTTGTACCAAAATAAGATAGTTTTTAGATATCCAAACGACATTTTTGAATTAAAAAAAGGAAAAAAGTTTTTAAGCAGGAAACCCTTTTGTAGGTACTACAGAACATATCTTATCTTTCCTATATTATTAATTACTTTCTTTTTGTAGGTAAATGAAAATATATAGTAATAGATTTTCAGGCTGAAACATATGTTAACTTTCAGTTCATCTCTACGTAGACAATGTTCGCCTAGTTCATTTTATATGCTGAACAAAACAAATAAAAAATAAACTACTAATTGGTTACATACACATATTTCTGTGTATATTAGAAAGTACTTAAAATTATATTCATAACTTCATTCATAATGTGAAAAAACTAATACTGTAGTAAAATCTGTAGGTAATAATAATAAAAACTAAATTGCACTGTTTCAAGACTTATTTGAAGCGTTTTAGTAACATATACTTTTACTTTTATTGATATGAATTGTATTAGATGGTAAAAGTTCCACTTTTATGCAATTTATACTATGAAAATTAACTGTAACATTATAAATAAACAAAAAAACATTATTTTAACTTTAATAAAACCGGAAGCTCATGATTTTTGCATGAAATATTCCATATTTAGAAAAATTTTACTGTAAAAGAAAAACAGATACAGAGGCAAAAGGAATATCCGCCACTGAGATTATTATCTCATTGTCTGCTGTTGTCTTCAATGAGGGGGTGGGGTGGGGGGTGAGTTATAAAATCAGGTGAAGACAGAATAGCCAACTGCTTAGTAATTGAATGTTAGTTAGCAAGAACTATAAAACTTCAAATTATTTGTGTTCAACTTTCAGATAATTAACTGTCAACTGCCCAATACTTCTTTACAGCTGTAATATTATAGAATTGGAATTTTGTTCGTGCAACATATCATAATATGTTGAAGAAGAATCTCGTTTTGGGGTGATTGTAATTATTTAATAGCGTTGTCACTGGAATTCCCGGTTTGCACGACAAACTACAGTCATTATTTCAGGGAATGACAACACTATAGAGTATTGATAAAAGTTACGTACACAGGTATAATATATGTACCTTTTTTAAATATTTAATTTTTTATGTTCACTTGTTAGTCAGTTATTGTATTGGATTTCATTATGACATATCAGTCTTAAACACCACCTTAATTAGTACATGAATAAATTACTAAATAATTATAATTGATTGAATCCTACTTATAGGCACACTAGAATTTTTATTTTTAATAAAATACCTTTGATTGCTATCGTTTATGCTTTCTATTGATCCTTACAGACAGCAAAAACGCCAAAGCCGAATTTATACTGTACAGTATTTATTATTAAATAAAATGATTTGAACTAAAAGAAATAAGAAACTTATATTTGAATTTAATACTAAAAAAATCCTTCGTCTTGCAAAACTATTTGAGAGTGATTTGAAACCTATGATATGATAAAAGTAAACATTCAAATAAGGTAGGAGTACGCCATAGCACTTTTTGGGAAACAGGCTTCGTTGAAAATCAATGCAAAACTAAAGTCTGTAGCTCGCTTACCTATTGACAGGCAATCAGAAAAACAGACAATCATACGTGAAAAACGTTTTTACATCCTCCAGACAAATGAAATAGAAATGGCGTCAGCCTACTGAGTGATATGTTAAAACTCCATGGATAATAGAACATCATATAATTTATACTTATTTATAGAGAAATTAAGTTTTGTACAATTTCAATTCAATAGGTTAGTTTTGTTCTCAAATTATAAATAACACACACCGAGAAACGAAAATAACTTACATATTTTTGTTGGTATTGTAACAGCGACTAAATAGTATTTATAACACATTATACTTTATAAACTCGTCACTGGTGACATTTTTAATAAAAGAATACGTAGTATGTTTTCCTGAGTAATCTGCGTTGTACTATCAATAATTTATAAATTTTATACAATAAATAAAACACAATAAATACCAATGTTTTTTAGTTTTATTTATTGTGTTATAAATTTATGACATAATTTGCTAATTAAAAAAGTCAGTGAAAACACATTGGTTAGTAGAGTGAAACGCCGCCTACCGCATCAGAATACGATGATCCAGTCAGAAATGGCAGCGCATAATGTACTTCACAATGTGTACCTAAAACAAGCCGCCATTTCTGATTGGATAAATCTTTTGAGATGCGGTTTGCGTAATTCAACTCTACTAAGTGAGCTCTTTCAAATCACTCGACCCATGCTTCAATTTAAGATTTCCATGTTTTCCTCTGTGGGCCGTCCCCCCATGGTTGGCATGTCATGGTAATAGCAAGTAAAAATAGTTTACATAGCCATATGACACTGTGCAAAGTTTATAGATGTTATCACCTATGGTTTTTAAAATATTAAGCCGTACCCATACTTTTCAAACACCCTGTATATTTCTGTACAGTATTATCTATAGTCTTTTGTAGATTCAAAGAGTATTTTTGGAAATAAATTAATAAAGCTTTATTTCCTTATAATAAAAGTCAGTAAGGCCCATGAAATATTAAGCTTGTAAATTTAATAGGAGATACAAGAGGGTTTTTATAATAACGTTTTAAACTTCAAAATAAATTATTTTCATTATTTTACCTTGTTTAAGAGATTGTATACTTTGTAACTTCACGGACCTGTCACTTATATTTTTTATAGTTACTTAATGAAATAAGGATCCTTTCTGATACATTAGGATAAATTATATTTCACAATCAAATCGGGAGGTTATTATAATTAGGTAAATTGAAACAAAATAATCACTTCAACGAACCAATTTATTTATTAGCTTGTTATTTTCTTTTGGTAAAGATAACTTAATATAAATATTAACTTCGTTGAATTAGCATTATTATCCCAATTGATAAGCAAATAATTGTCATAACTGTTCATGCTAAAAAATATGTTTCATTACCTTTAGCTGTGTAAAATGTACATTAGAATCAGTGATCCGTAAAATAAATTCTACCTTAGAGCTCTTTTAACTTAGCTTCAAAGAAACTTCAATAATCGTTCGATAAATACGTAGTTTAATAAATATAATAGTAATGTTTAGTAATCTTCAAAATAACCGTAAGAAAATCTATACTCTCATACTTCTCCAAATGGGTTTAATGAATCTCTGTGTGCTTAGTTACATTATAAGAAAACCAGATTCATATTGTTTTATAATTTAATATATACTAACTCTCATTGCAAAAAACTCATTTTTAATTCAATTACACTGTATTTTTGGAAAAATTAGCATATTATGTTCAACCGCAAATCACATTTAATATCATACACAACAGTTTTAAAGTTAATATGGTAGGTACAGTAGCAAAAGGATGTGTAATGTAATGTACAGCAGTTAATAAACATTCGTAATTGTTAGTTATATAACAAGTTATCATTAGACAGTAAACGACCTAAATTAAACAGAGACCAAGGCATGCTCGTTTGTGGCTCATTAGTTGGAGCTGCCTCTTGACTACATGATTTGTGAAGTGCCGCATTATAACCAGAAATATATAGTACAGAGCGACAGATGTCTAATTGCTCTTCTCATAGTCCCTCACTTGAAAATTTAACTCAAATAATAAAGAAAACAAAATTAAATATTTTATTATAATTATTAAAGTATTTTGGGTTTCTCTACAGTGAATAATTTTGCCTTGATAATATTTTTCTTTACCAGTAATTATAATAACAGTTTTTTTTAGGTAAAATTCTACTAAATTTATTATTTTCATTTAGTGCAATGTAAATTTCTGTGAAAAAGTACGGATTTTAGTTATATAAAATTTTATATTTTCTGAATTACTTTATGATTTGGTTTATTAACAGCAATAATAATATCCAAGTATTTGATGTAAGATATAGAGAGAGACCAATTGATCTTAAAGTGCTAAACATTATTTAACAAATATATGATAACAACAGACTAATTTTTATTGAGTTATAACAATAAAATATAATTTTTGGTAATTTATCAATTATTACTATTACCGGCAGTTGCCGGTAGCTCCGCTAAAAATTTTTTGTATGTTTGCACCTGTATGAGCAAACTTACGGCTCAAGTTCATTATATTTCCAAAGTCAAATACGCCAAAATGTGTGTGTTTATAGTCATTGTAATTTAATTCCTTATAAGTATTGTTTGTTCCATATTTTATTTTTTCATACTTCCTGATACAAGAAATACATATATGACAGTTCAGTTCAGAAAATGAGTTTCATACCTGTCTTTAAATTAATGGTAAAAGTTTGATAATAGCTATGACTTAAATTTCTAACCCTTAAATTGCAATTTTACAGTAAAAAGTACATTAAAAATGAGAATTTTTAAGTAATTGTTTGTTATTCATCTGATAAATATTTTTAAATCTTTAGAACCCTTAGAGATGGGATTGGTAGTTTAGTTCAAAATCACAGTTCCGTGAACTTCCGTGTATCGTCGTTATTGTCGATTGCTTCAAAGAGAGTCTTCGGGGTCGAATTCTAACCTTATTTTGTTTTAAGACATTTTTAGGTAGATAAGTACTTACCTCATCACTAAAATCGAAAAAATGCGCGGAATGTAATCGTTACTCCTTAGAGAATTTACTCACTATAAATGGAAAATAATTTATAATAGTGGTTAAATTCGATTATACTATAATTAGATTATATAATAATATTTTTTACTAACGTATTATAAAAACAAGTTTTACGTAATATATAAATGGCGTGTTACAAACAAATTGTAATTTCTCAGTTTTCACTTTAATAATAGGTCTATGAATCCATAAATTCCGTCCATTACCATTACCAGTTTCTTGCATAAATGACGCTCCTTCCAAAGTTATACACCTTTATAATGTTCGTGCAAATAAGTGTTTGAGTTTTGTTACTCTGCATTTAAAAATTAAATGTTTTTTTTTTAAATATTTTTATTCTTATTTTAATGTAAAAAGAATTATTATAGAGATTGTTCAGTAATAGCCTAATACACTAAGATATAAAAGAATGGGATAGTAAATAAGGTTATTGGATTTGTCATGATAATCGTATCACACATGTTAAACAACTTTAAAATTCATCATATTTATAATCGTAATAGTCTTGTTTAATTTATCAAGAAATATTGATTCACTAAAGAACTTTCCACGCACGAACTCTGTTACTTTTAGTGATTCAATAAATTTATATTATGCTGTTGCATTTACTCGTGTGATTAAAAATTCTCAGTGGACAGCCTTGAAAATATTATCTATATCATTATATTTTCAGCGAAACATATCTAATTTGAGATAAATTGGGCGAAACTCAGGTAACCCTTTCCACCCCTTAGCAAAGCTGAATAAACGAGGTAAAAGAGGACAATTTATAGTAATAAGATACAAAATATTGTGTTAAAATTTATTTTACAATACTTATTCCTTTTACATCCATATACCACTCAGCACAGTAGCTGATGTTGCAACTGGACGGTCTGCCATGTCAACCGAGAACCGATCATGTGGTTAAGTAAGGGCTTACATCACTGAGCCTATTGCTATTACACAATGAATCCAGCCCTCATAATGTTTGCTTTTGTGAGCTGTACTGCCACCACAATGTTTTAATAAGTGTCTGGTGACTTTAGTGCCCACACACCGGAGCTATAATTCTCAGAATTGTAAAGGCTAAACAGAACTAAAAATATTAAGGTTTTTCACCTGTTCCTCGGGCAAGAGAGAGTTAAGTTTTTCCCACTTCCTGTAAAAGTCCTACGTAAGGATTAAGAGAAGGATGGATGATATGATGAGGTAAGATAATAAGAATTAGAACCATGACACATTCCGCTATGGCAGCATGAACATATTTAAATTGTAATGGTTTAACAGTCTGCTGATGGTATAATTTTAAATTTTAATGCTATTTTTCAAATGAATCTTAAAAATGTATTTATTGCTTATTCCTTAGCTTAATGATTGAAGACGTACATTTTTGCATCTTCCATGTCATATTTATAATCATAACCACTACAATGGCAAAGCTTCGACCATCTTTATTTTTTACACATAGTTGTGGACACCTTGCGATGTTTCCTAATACACAATCAACTCAAAGTATAAAAAAAAAAACAGTTTAGTATTCAGGAATTCCTAATTATGAAAACTACTAATTATTAAAACCATATATACCGTCTTATAAAAAGTAAAATAGCTAATACTTTTACCTAGTTTTTCAAATTTATACTAAAATGTGAAATCTATTAACAATAAATCTCAATTTGCCTGTGCCACTTAGTAACAAACTCGAGTGAAGAGACGTACAAATGGCGGCGGTAACTCAACTTGACATTATAGTCCTCCGACGTCACGTTGCTGTTACGTGATATGGCCAAATCATCCTGTAAACGAATAGCCCTTATCTTTTACAGTCATTATCACAAAGTGTACCATTTATTTTAAGTATCAAAGATCTATGTGCATTGAAACTGTCCTTACTTATTACAAAATTGATTTTCTAGGTTTGCTAAAAGTGTCAATGCCAGTCAACGAGTCTAAAGCCTGCACTTAATATTAACTCAAATACTTGTATTATGTATTGTAATATGGTCTAATAACGTTTAATATTTATTGTTTTTATGATGTAGTGTAAATTTCATGTATGCCTAAGCTTAAAATATGTTTTGTATTTACTCCCGCTGATGTGTCCACGACCAAACGTAATACTTAGTTACGTATTACAAGAAACAGGAAAAAATATAAAGTTGTTATTTTTAGTATTTTATAATATTTAATTGGTCGCTAATTTCAAATAACTTAGTGTTGGTATTGTGACATGAGTGAGCACAATAGTTTTGCAGTTACCGCTATTAGTTACCATTAATTGTTTGTAAATTTGATGGTATTTATTTGTAATCTGTCATTATTTACCTGTACACTTTTATTAACGGTGATTTGTAACTGTGAAGTACACCACTGAAACTTCTGTGTAATTATTACCAATAAAAAGTATATATATATATATATATAACTGTATAAAATTATATACTTTTTCCGATATTTTAATAAGTTATATAATCAGATATGTTCTGAAATTAAGGTGGTTTTGATTCTATAACATAAAATATAACTATAAATAACAGAAATAGAATGAATTATTATGTGACTTTATAATATTACTGAATACACCAGAGGCCAGGCTTCAACGATGCTGATTCAAAATCCGCAGTTGGACATGCAACTGCATTTAACTAGTCTATGTAGAAATAAAGTGTTCTGTCAAATTTCAAATCTAGACATGAAATATTTCTCCAGATATCTTACAACATGATACATTCACTTTTAGTCTATTATTAAATTCTACGCACGTAGTCACTGTAATGTTTGATGTATTGGGTTGTAACACGTCATTTAATAATATGTCATGAATTAATATCTGTCATGAGTATATGTGTTTCTTTACACATTTATTTATCATGCTATTTTATCAATGCCTTCATGGTTGTCGATAAGACTAATGTAACAAATATTCACTAACGTTAATGGATTTGTACTGTAATCTAACTAAGTGTTCCTCAAAGTGAAGCTTCATTCAAAATGTAAAATCAGTAAAGCAGTGTTTTTAGATCATGTGCAGAGAGAAAGAATTGACAGAAAAGAACAAGTTCCTGTACCAACATCTCCATAGGCAGAAACAAATAGTATATAAAGTTGGCCCTTTTAATCCAGAGCTGATATTACATCCTGCTGCTCTCTAAACACAATTTAGGGTATTGGATACTGTTCCATTCATCAAAAGAAGGTAAATTCTAAATGAAACTAATTGTCTGTCTTATTACTAAAACATATATTCAATTACATAACAATAACTTACTGTATGCCTGTGTTAAAACAATTAATATTGCATTACCATATTATCTATTGTACTAACTTTTTACTGTTTAAAGGTAGTGGACGTTTGGACTTTTTAAAGGTTATAGATATAACAAATAATAAGATTAAAACACTTTTTAATGAATAATAAAGCTTACTAAACCAAACACATTTTGATACCTATATAGTAAAAGATTCCCAGAACAAAGTATGGACATACTTTTAATTGGTTTTAATGATCGGTTTAATGATGGTGTAACTACGTAAAGAATTAAAGATTTGCTTGTGACAAAAAAAAGTGATGGGCCTGAACCTGAGCCTATGAAAATAAGGCTATGGTTGTCTTTGTTTTATTTATACTAATTTAAAAAAACCTGACATACATTTATACAAGTATTGTATCATGTTATATTACACTCGTACTACAGGAAATTGAATTATTCATCAAATACTATAAGTTTATTTTATCAGAGTGGAATCTTGGATGAAGACACTCTCTCAAGGAAAACCCTACTCTTAGAATCGAGTCTCAGACAAATATTTGTTTTGGAGCCAATTGAACGCACTCTAAAGCGTTTGAACCTTAGATCAGATTCAATCAATTTGATTTTCCATTAAATTTACTCTCGAACCATACACTCAATATGGTTACTATCTAAACGCCTATTTTTTCCCTGATTCCTATCTGAGTCATTGTATTTATTAGTTTGTCTTTGCATAATGTAACATAGTATCAACAAAATTATAGAGAATTGGAGTGCTTCATAATAAACAATGAGTTAACCGTGTTTAATATGGAACGGTAATAAAGCAGTTTCGCTATTTAAATATTACAAGCAAAAACTTAGCGTAACTTAGCGTTACAATATTGTAATTCACTGATAATATATGAATATAACTAACAAATAACTTTTATTTTTTCTATAGTTTTCAATTTTCTCCTACATATAATATGTATATATATATATATATATATATATATATAATGTATATTTTAATGTCTATCTTTTCTTTTATTAGCATTTGAAATCTAATGGTGTTACAGATTTGACTCCTGATATCTGAAGTCATGTTCAACTGAAAAGGAAATACAAGTTGACGAATAGATTAAGGCAGGAGAGCAAATTTCCAGAATATCTATATTAAAGAAAATCTACGTCTATCAAACTCATCAATAACCCCCCCCCCCTCAATAATGCACCCTTCTATGTTGGGTGCACTTATTATTGTGCGCTAAAAAGTTCCTATAGATGTGATGACCTAAAGGTCCTATCCTAAGCTATTGAATATTAAATTGGAATAAGTGGATTCAAAACAAGTACATTTTCGGGGCTCCTTTTAGACGAAAGCACGTGAACCATATGTTATTAAGTCCTAATTCCAAGATATGAGGTAATATTTTTATAGTTATACCTCTCCACTATATTGATGCGGTGTGCACGGAGCATAGATTCTACATAATAATTATCATAAACACATGTACAAACAAACCTGAGATAATTTTGTAGTACAATATTTTTATAAAATGTTTTACAAAGCAATCGTTAAATTTATATTGCAATTATATAGATGTCCAAAATAGAAGCCTATATATCATATTCATTTCTCAACCGCAAAACATGGCGCATAGTATAATATGCTTATTCGTGAACTATAACCAATAAATAAAAATGAAGTTACTTAAAATCGTTTATTACGTCATAAATATTACTGAGTTAAGGTGTAAGGAAACGTTTTTGATTTTATAAAATTTTTATGAATAAGAATGTTAAAGTAACAATGTTTAGTACCTAAAATGTATATTTCTTTTAAAATAAACTCTATCCTTTAATGATTCCCTAATTTTTTGTCGGATTTATATGTATTGAAACTTTTATTAAATAAATGAAAAATATTTTAAACAAATACAAAAGATATATGAAGCATGCATATCAGTTTGGCGCATGTTTTGTTACATTTAAAGTATATACTTTTTGAAATAAATATTTAAATAAAATGTTCGAACTATTTAAATTTTAAAATAAGAAGATTTTTGATATTTCAAGTTATTCATTTACTGAAGCTCTTTTTTTACTAATCAAAATTACTTACCTAAAATCATCGTTTAATATGTAACCTTTTCGTATCTTGCATTATATTTCTAGAATATTAAGGTAATTCTAGCAATCTTAGGAAACGTGAGAAAATTTTTAGAGAAAACCATTGTGTTATTAGGAGCAATCAGCTTCGGATGCATATAATTATTTGAGTCACATTCAAAGCCTCAATAGTCTTTTTACTCAGAATTCTCGGACCGTGATACCCACCGATTCAACGATAACTATTATTTTTTGGAGCATTTATCAGATTCTCGTTTTTCATGTTTACGGGAGTTGATTTGGTAATTAAATGCCTGGTAACTTTTTAAATTTATTTGATCTTGTACTTTCTGGGTATTGGTGTATAGATAGTATTAGAGGAATGGAAATTGCATAAAGTACTTATACATGTTTTAAAAAAATTAAAATTAAACGTAAAATGTGTGGTAATAAGCGCTCATCTAGAGAACATCAGATAGTTTTAATTAGGCTAATTTCTCTTGTAAAGTATTCGTAGAAGTTCCGAGAGTTTTATAAGAAGAGAAGATCTGAAGGGAAGGGTTTCTATCTAGACCTAACAGGTTTTCTCAGACCTCCGTATGTATGTATAAGTTTCTTCATCGGGACAACAAGGTAAACTCAACTGTGGAACTGAAAACGAAAATAAACAAGATCTAGAAGTGGATGCTTTAGACCCGGTATATTTCAGAGAGTATACTGTACTTCCGTGCCTTGTAATTCCCTTCGAACTCGGGTATTTTTGTTACCTATTTGTATAATCGCAACATACATATAAATATTATCGCCTATATCGTCACGTTAGTATTTTTGATAAGAAAATGTAGTTTTTATGTCAACCCTACTTCAGGAACTATAGATGATTGATCTTTAAAAACCTTTATTTTGTCTGTTGAAATCATATTGTACGTTTATTTCAAATACTGTACCTTCTTTCCTTCTTTGTAGTGCATCAGGAGGACAGAAAAACAAATGTAATTCCTCTATTACATTTAAGTTTGCAACCTTATTTACATCCCTGTGGGTGGTTGATCTTAATCAAAAATCCTTTATTTGTTTTTAAAATCATATTCATAAGATATTCTTTTATATTTCATTTATGATACTTACGTATACTAAAGGTCACGGTAGCGTGGCTTCTCAGATATTGTGAGGAATATTAGGTTATCTCATTCGTCAAATTGAGATAGGCAACCTGCAGAATACCATCTATTTCAAAGTTTTATATATAACATAATTAGCGGCTGATTAAAAATTCCTTCCTTTAGGACACTGTTAGAATATAAATAATATAAGTGTTATATACACATATAGATTCATATACCCATATAGCTTTATGTATAAAAAACGACCTTCAATCAGTCAGTGGCTTTTATATGACTATATATATTGCAGTACTACGTAAATATATTATCATTATGCCAGAAATAAATCAAAGCTTATAGTAAAGCAATTTAAGTATATATGATTATTTAACCACTAATATAATATCCATGGAGTAATAATGATAAATATTTTATTTTACCAAAAATAATTTTTCACATTAGCTTGAAGAATTTTGTTTTATATTTTATTTAAACAAAGGTAATACAATGAAACAGAAATAATCTTAGAATAAAGTGTAAATTTATAATAACTGATTGATTATATTTTGTAGCACGTAATAAAATACACGTATTATAAAACTTATAGTATGACAACGTATTTCAGTAATAAAGAAAAGCAGAGCTATATATTATAATGATGTAACAGGAGGTAATAAATGGAATCTCCAGACAATAGGTGATCCGAACAAATCCCCAATAAAGTTTCAAACAATGGGGTCGGGTTTAATTGCCTAAAGATCCAGCTGTTTTATAACGGTACAAAAAGGTGAGTGTAGTTCTATTGTAATCATGGCAGTTTTACTTAGCACCGATTTGCACTACCATTGATATGGATTAAACCTATTTTACTTGTAGCTGACAATTAAATACTTTGTGATGAATAATATACAGTTTGAAAACACGTTATATTTATGAGTTACTTGATACGGTTCTTGTGAACTCGTTTAATAAAGAAAAGGGTTCGGTTTGATAACGCATATATTATTTAAATTGAAGAAACCAAGAAATGAATTTTCAATGTTTAGGCACGTAACCTAAAATTTAGTGAAGCTGTTCTATAAGAATTTAAATTATTGAATTTTCGTGACTCTGAGCATTATGTTTCGTCTTCACCTTTTTCTGTAACATTGATACTTCAAATTATATGACGATTGAATGACTCATAATTATTTAAATATGACAATAAATAATATACAACGCTGTAAATAATAACATACATTTTTCTTTGTTCTTTCTTATACAAGTACAATCTCATTATGTGTATTACTGTAGAGTTAAAGCTAAAATATATTTTCTAATTTTAGTATTTCTGAGGATAAAAGAGGAATAGTCTTTTTCAGCGTTGGAAGAGCTGTAATAGTTTCTTCTTGAATAGTGATATTAAGCTGTGTTTATAATTTCAAAAATATGTATAATTCATTTGTAGTTATTATTGGAATTACACTGGAAAAACCGTGGAAATTTTGCTAATTTTTACATCTTCATTCCTATTCATACTCTGTACGCCTGTTATCTGATTAATATAATGCTACTGAGAGGCGATAATTTGAAAGAGCAAATCTTTTACTAGATATTCCGGACAATGAGGTTACCAGGTTGATGAAGTTATTACTATCATATTACCCTACTGGGTTTGCTAACATTTATATCAAGAAAAACTAATACCGATTTGCATCGATCAATATAATAGTAGGTTAAAGCTAGCAGAAAAGTGTAAACTCTAATATAACTTACCAGAAAAAAGACCTGCTGTGTGACACAAATTCGCAGAACACTGTTAGCCACTGTTTTGGACAGAGTTGAGTGGTTATACTGTATAACAGCGAGTACAGCTGTGTGACAGACTAGCGAAGCACCATTAGCCAATGTTACGGATAGAGCTAAGTTATTATATAACAACCGCAAGTGATGCTTTGTGACACAAACTAGCGCAGCACCATTAGCCAATGTTGTGGACAGAGCTGAGTGGTTATATAACAGCGAGTACAGCTGTGTGACAGACTAGCGAAGCACCATTAGCCAATGTTGCGGATAGAGCTAAGTTATTATATAACAACCGCAAGTGATGCTTTGTGACACAAACTAGCGGAGCACCATTAGCCAATGTTACGGACAGGGCTAAGTTGTTATATAACAGTAAGTTATGCTTTGTGACACAAACTAGCGCAGCACCATTAGCCAATGTTGTCGACAGAGCTGAGTTATATAATAATAATAATTCTTTATTGCCGTAAAACAATTAACAAAATTGTATTGCAAGCGTCATTTCAACATTTTGATTTAAAAATCTATAAACTAAAAACCTATCTTATCATCATAGGCACAGTTAATTCCACATACTCACGTGTGAACCTAACAATATATTGTATTTTGTATGTTTTGGATATCAGAAAAGGATAAATAGAATAATAACAATAAAATGCTAATTTTCATCCCAGCGGCCCATCGTAAACTCATCAACGGAGTAAAATGCCTTTGACAACAAAAAGTGTCTTAATCGTGATTTGAATTGTTTGGGTTCATTAATTCGTTTGAGATCTCCAGGGAGCTTATTGATTAACTTGACACCCATTTGAGATGGCAAGTGTTCGAACATAGCCGTTCTATGCTGTTCAGTTCTGAAATTGTTCCTGCCTCTAGTCTCGTAGACGTCTAGACTGATAGACGTCCCTGCCTTGAACCAGTTCACATTTGAATCGGCAGTACAGGGTAACGTCGAGAATATAGAGGCTGGGTAAGGTTAGAAATCCAAGCTCCCTGAAGGCAATTTTACACGACTCTCTGGGATTTAATTAAGAAATTATTCGAACAGCTTTCTTTTGTGTTCTAAATACTCTGTCAAATTTGTATTTAAGAACAGCTGCCCCGTAGTCTCAAACCGTAGATCAAATGTGGATGTAATATGCCAAAGTAGCCAGTTTTCAGTACATCAAACGAGCAGAATTTTGCTAGATTGCGTAAGACATAAGTGCCTGAGGCAACCTTTGAGCAAACTCTGTCAATGTGATCGCTCCAAGTCAGTCCCCTGTCCAGGTACATCCCCAGAGACTTGGTGGATTCGGCTTCATATAAGATAGCTTCATCCGCCATCACAATTGGTCCGTATTCGTCTTCTTGTTGAAGGAGACAACATTTTATTACGTTAGTTTTGGCATAGCTAGTTTTTAGATTTATCTTTGAAAAGTGCTCGATGCATGCGTTTAGTTCAATAAAGGCTTTGATCTCAAGATCTTGTTTCGTACTTGATCTGATGCAGAGAGTCGTATTGTCCACATATTGAATCACCTCTCCGTTTTGAGTTGATGAATTCAATCTGTTGACGTAAATGAGAAAAAGTATGCACCCCAAAATTGAAACCCTGGGGAAAACCGTACTGCATTTTTACTTTGCCTGACAGGGTGTTCGCGATCTGCACACACTGCTCTCTGTCACTGAGGTATGACGAAAGCCATTTATGCGGCTGACCTCGAACACCACATGTCCATAACTGATGCAACAGTGTCCCATGATGCACACAGTCAAAGGCCTTTGAAAGGTCGAGAAATATGCTGAGCACTTGTTCTCGCCTCTCCAAGCCATCAACAACACAGTCAATGAGTTTTTGTTACAGCATCAATCGTGGATTTGTTTTTCCTGAATCCGTACTGCTCAGGGTTAAGAATTTCAAACTGTTCAAGAAAACCTTCAAGCCTTCTAATGAAAACCTTTTTGAAAATTTTGCTCATGACAGGAAGCAATGATCATCCTTTTTAAAGATCGGAACCACTCTTGCTGTCTTCAAAGCTGAAGGGAAAATGCCTTGGGCAAAGGACAGATTTATCAATTTAATAAGTGGTGTCAAAAGGTGCTTGAAGCAACGCTTGATCAACTACACGGACATTCCGTTGATGTCGCTGGACTTCTTCGGCTTGAGGTCTCTCAAGACGACTGCCATCTATATAATACTAAATATAAAACAGCAAGTGATGCTTTGTGTCACAAACTAGTGGAGCACCATTAGCCAATGTTGTGGACAGAGCTGAGTAGTTATATAACAGCAAATGATGCTTTCTGACACAAACTAGCGGAACATCATTAGCCAATGTTGCGGACAGAGCTAAGTTTTTTACATAATAGCAAGTGATGCTTTGTGACAAAAACTAGCAGAGCACTATTAGCCAATGTTGCGGACAGAACTAATTTGTTATATAACAGCAAGTGTATGCTTGGTGACACAGACTAGCGGAGCACGATTAGCCAAAGTGCCGGACAGAGCTGGGTGGTTATATGACAGCAAGTGATGCTTTGTGACACAAACTATCGGAGCACCATTAGCCAATGTGCTATTAAGGCGAGAACAAGTGCTTAACATATTTCTCGACCTTTCAGAGGCCTTTGACTGTGTGCATCATGGGACACTGTTGCATCAGTTATGGACATTTGGTGTTGGCTAATGGACAGAGCTGAGTGGTTATATAACAGCAAGCAATGCTTTGTGACACAGATTATCGGAGCACCATTAGCCACTGTTTCGGGCATAGCTTAGTTATTATATAACAGCAAGTGATGCTTTGTGACACAAACTAGTGGAGCACCAT
The DNA here is from genome assembly GCF_021130785.1 of Homalodisca vitripennis. Taxonomy (NCBI): domain Eukaryota; kingdom Metazoa; phylum Arthropoda; class Insecta; order Hemiptera; family Cicadellidae; genus Homalodisca; species Homalodisca vitripennis. The sequence goes on from NW_025783677.1 coordinate 42,210, forward strand.
TAGCCAAAGTGCCAGACAGAGCTGGGTGGTTATATGACAGCAAGTGATGCTTTGTGACACAAAATAGTGAGCACCATTAGCCAATGTTCCGGATAGAGCTGAGTGTTTATATAACAGCAAGCGATGTTTTGTGACACAGACTAACGGAGCACTATTCGCCAATGTTCCGGGTAGAGCTGAGTGGTTATATAACAGCAAGCAATGCTTTGTGACACAAACTAGCGGAGCACCATTAGCCAATGTTGCGGACAGAGCTAAGTTGTTATATAACAGCAAGTGATGCTTTGTGACACAAACTAGCGGAGCACCATTAGCCACTGTTTCGGACAGAGCTGAGTCGTTATACAACAGCGAGCACTGCTCTGTTACACTGATTCGTGGAGCCCCACTAGCCAATGTTCGGGACAGAGTTTACTAATTATATAACAGCAAGTACTGCTTTGTTACACAGACTTGCGGATCACCATTAGCCAATGTTTCGGACAGAGCTTAGTGGTTATATAACAAGTGCTGCTGTGTGAAACAGACTCGCGGAACACCATTAGCCACTGTTGCGGGCAGAGCTTGTAAGTGTTTGTAACAGAACCACTCACTTTACATCTTAGTGTATGAAAACATCTGCAGTGTAGTGTTGTTTTTAACGACAGACATTTGTGGAAACCCATTTTCATGCGCAGTTTTAGTATAGAATTTTAGTATAAATGGGTTTGAATATAAAAAAAAATATCACAGCTTAGAAAATGATTTATAGCTAACGATTTACGACTAAAAATTATATATAGGCCCTACTATCTTTTATTGCACACAATTTGGTACTTTGTAAATTTACGGTACTGAAAGTTTGCTTCTTTGTGTATTTTTAATCTGTCCTTAATGTGTTTACTTTACGATAATTACATTCTAGTGCTTAATATCCGACATAAGAAATTACCAAACTAAGTTATGAGAAAACTATTAAACTAATTTTAGAAATAATTATTTATTATGGTTTACACTGAAGTTATATACTTCAAAGTTTTTAGGGTATGCCTTTTTTAATTTTATGTTTCCCGTTCCGATGGACCTCTGGCATGTGGGAGAATTTTTATCAAACATAATAATGTGATTCAATGTAGCAATATGTTGAGAGTATTTTATAAATTATGTATCGCCACAAACATAATTTAAATTTTTTGTATATAACTACGGTTATATCAATAACTTTAAACGTATAAGGAACGTGTGAACAATTACTTTCGGCACTATTTTAACTAAGAATGAATCAAAGTTAGGATCGTAAATCAGTCACGCACGTGTCTATCACCAATTTAAATATTCTCTGAGGTACTCGGCAAACCTTTGCATTATTTATCGAACGGCTTTTTCACCCACCTGCAGTCCCATATGTGACTTTACAAAATTAGTTCACATTCATCACATCTTTTCTTTCTATCGCATTTATTCGGCAAATATTTATATCCCTCTAAAGTTTAACTATCATGGGTGATGCAAGAAACGTTAATTTAAAACGCCCATTTCATTTCAAAGAAATTTATCTGTGATGATTCAATGTATTCTCAATTTTTAACGTCACTAATACATTGTTAAATAAAAATATTCTACCATACAATCATAACTTTCCTTTATTTGAAAATACTGCATTGTTATGCAGACATTTAAATATAAATCTATAGCAAGTAATATTCATAATATACGGTAAATTATTGACACAGTGAAAATTACATTGTGTTACATACAAAGCTTCAGTGAGCCAAATTTAATTTCACTCTTGAGATGTTCTGAGGACAGTTAATAAAACAAATAAAACAAGTTTTTCATATCCTAGCAGAGAAAAGAGAAATTTACCAACCTAATAAGTAATACGTTTCAATGACGCTAATCCATGAGAAATCCCATTGATGGGGATTTACCATCGTAGAACTGAATGCTACTATGTCACACCTTAACATTTAACACAACTGTATTTAGTTATTACCACGTTTATATATTCTGAGATTGTCTCGTTCTAGTCATGTATACAAATCTTGCTGACGATGAATTCTCTCACTTTTACTCAATGGTAAGATATATATATATATGTATATATAAGTAGATATGAATATGGGGTTTCTAGCTCACTTTTGGGACAGACAGTAAATCAATAGAAATTCCTGTTTAAAGGACAATAAACGAATCTGTAAAATCAAACAGTAACTCACGAATGAAAAATTACCGAATCTATAGGTGTTTGCTTCTACTTTCTTGAGCTGTCTAGTCAAATCAATCTATTTGAAATGTCTACTACGAATAAACGAAAAATCTTCTATTCTACAAAATTGATAGTAACACATTCTTTATCTTTAATAGTCTTCTTTCCAGTAACAACCAAGTGAAATTTATCATGTTTATTCAATTCTTTAATCTTTTTTTCATCCAAAACAGTCAAAAATCTGTTCGGTAAGTGTACTTTGAAATCTTCCAATTCTGCTATGATTGTAAGCCCGAATTTATCTTTCATTTTCTCCAATGTTACAATTTTATACTTCTTTTTTTCTTCTAATTCCATTAATTTCTTATATTCTTTGAACTTTAAATCACCAACCTCATTTAATTCCTTTAGTAGCTCCATTTAAATAAGAGAAATTTTAACTAGCGATTTTTAAAATTACAATTTTATAGTGAAATTTCGAGAAATATCGTTCAAATTATCAACTTTTTAAGGTACATACAAACTGGTACTAGAGTTTTTTGAAAAAACCTGAAAAATCTACCGAAATATCTCTAGTTATTGCGAAGTTGTAGCTTAAAAGTTGATAATTTGAACGATATTTCTCGAAAATTCACTATAAAATTGGAATTTAGAAAAAATCGGTAAGTTAAAATTTTTCTTATTTAAATGGAGCGCAAAAAGATAGCATGCCCCTACTGCAAAAAAGATGTTTTTGAACATCATTATACCAGGCATTATAAGTCAAAGAATCATCTAAAAAACAAAGAAATTTACGAGAAAGAACTGAATTTTGTAAGACAATGGGCTAAAGAGAATCAAATCGATGGTCACGAAAAGATGTATAACATAGAAAAATTGCGTGAATTAAAGAAAAGCTTTAAGGAAGATAAAAAAGATCTCAAATCTATTTAATGATGAAAAAATTCAATAAATCGCTGAAAAATTTTCCATTGAAACAAACGATAAAACTAAGTCTGAAATGATCGAAGAAATTGACAAAACTCTTAACGAAAAACCTAAAAATATCATTCATGTAGAAGTTTTATCCTCAATACACAGTCTTTTTCAAGCAATTCATTTTAACAAACTTGAACGACAATTCCATGTTAATTTACAAATATCTATCAATTATGAGGCCAGAAATTAAAAGTTTAATCGAAAAATTTCAAGAAAATGTTTAAAAATATGAAAGTATATCTCTCTTTGGAATGTGAATACGAAAGAACTTTAGTGAACGGTGAAACACAAACGTGTCCAATGTACTTTACTATAAAAGCAGATGAAATCTTTGACTTAAACGACTTTATTACTAAGCAATTTAATAAATTAACACATCGAGAACAGACAAATCATCCAAATAGAGGTTCTGGATGGACATTTAAAAGTTTGTAAACTATTAGTTTTGAGCCATAATAAACACGAATTTATGAACGCAGGATCATATATCGATTTACCACAAGAGATCAAGGTAAAGAAAGCTTGTGTAAATATCAAAAATAAAGGTGATTTCTGTTTTGTTTATTTTATCCGATGTGCTATTGGAAAACCCGAAAAGAATGCTGACAGAGCAAAGCAATACGAGAAATTTGTAAATGACGAGATATTTTCGGGCTTTGAGTATCCAATGTCTTTAAAAGATATACAATTATTTGAGAAACGCAGCTCCAATTCCAAGTACAAATATCCAAAAATGTCTATAAATATCTATTTATGACGAAAAACTCAACATTGTTCCATTACAAATTCCCGAAGTTTATAATGCCGAGTTAGAAATCGATTTATTGTATGTTAAACAAGAAAGACAAAACTCATTTTGTTTTGATAACCGATTTAAATAAGCTTGTGAGTTCTCAGTTATCCAAGCATAAAGAAATAAAATTTCTTTGTAGAAGATGTTTAAGCCATTTCTACAAATCTGGAGATTTAAACAGATCATTTAGAAATTTGTAAAAATCATGAAGTTTGTAAGCCAATTATGCCGTTTCCAGGTCAAACAACTAAATTTACTAATTATCAAAAGAAGTTTAGCCATCCGTTCGTTATTTATATGGATTTTGAGAGTATATTAGAACAAATTCCAACATGCAAGAACAATCCACAAAGATCGACTACAACCAAGATTCAGAAGCACATTCCTTATGGTTTTACTCTATATTTAGTATCGAATGTAACCAATCGCATGTATAAACCTATATGTTATCGAGCCAAAAATGAAGACGATTTGCCTAATTTTCCTGCAAAATTGTTTGAAGAGCTCAATAAATTATCGAAATACATTCAAAGAACATGAAGCCTATGAAAATAGACTGAAGAAGAAGAAATTTCGTATCAAAATTCTAACATATGCCATATTTGTGAATGGTCTGCTTATGATGTTGAGTCAATTCAATATGGTTTTACTCCTGATAATTGTAAAGATAAGAGTTATAATAAAGTAAGAGATCATTGTCATTTAACCGGCAAATTTCGTGGTGCTGCTCATAGAATTTGTAATCTGAATTTGAAATTTCCCCAGAACATCCCAGTTTTCTGTCACAATATGTCAAATTACGATACTCATTTGTACATAAACCAATTGGCTAAACAATATGGAAATTTTGATTTGATCGCGAACACAGATGAAAAATATATAAATTATTCAGTAAATTCTGGATATGGCTATGAGTTTGAAAATGATAAGCCTAGAAAGTTTGTTAAGTTTTCTTTCGTAGATACATTTAGATTCATGGCGTCATCTATTGAAAAATTAGCGAAAAATCTAAAGAAAGGAGACTTCAAACATACAAATCATTTTATACAAGATGGACTAATATTGAACGCAATTCTAGAAAGACAACCAAATGACGAAGAAGAAATCTTTAAAATTCTATCTGGAAAAGGCATATTTCCTTACGAATTTATCAATAGTATTGAAATACTTGATTACACAGAAGAGCTGAAAATTGAAGATTTCTATTCACTTTTGACAGATGAGAGCATATCTGAGAAAGATTTTCAACATTACTTGAGCGTTTGGAACAAATTAAAAGAGAAAAATCTAGGCAATTACTCTGATTTGTACAACATCCAAGATGTTTTATTGCTTGCTGATATATTCGAAAATTTCAGAAACATTTGTCTAAATTGTTACAAACTTGATCCAGCTCATTATCTAACTGCTCCAAGTCTCGCATGGGACGTATGTTAAAATTAACGAAAATAGAATTACAATTGATTAGTGATTATAATATGTATTTAATGATTGAAAAAGGTATTCGTGGAGGAATTGCTCAATGTATTAAGCGACATGTGAAAGCAAATAGCAAATATTTGAAAGATTTCGATAAGACAAAGCCCGAAAACTATTTACTTTATGTCGCTGCAAACAACCTTTATGGTTACGGTCTTATGCAAAAACTTCCGTTTAGTGATATCAAGTGGATGAATCCTAAAACATATACAAAAGAAGAGTGGCAAGAAACAATTTTGGAACTCACTGGCGGACGAATATTATGGCTATATTCTCGAAGTTGATCTAGGATATCCAACAAATTTACATGAACATCACAAGGATTTACCTCTTGCTCCCGAACATTATAAAAACAAACTTTGCACAACTTTACTGGATAAAACTGAATACGTTGTTCATTCAAGAAATTTGAAATTTTACCTCGAACAAGGGATGGTGTTGAAACATGTGAATAGAGTTATAGCATTCGATCAGAAACCTTTTATGAAAAAGTACATTGATTTTAATACCAATATGAGAAACCAAAGCTACAAGTGACTTTGAGAAAGATTTTTACAAGCTGATGAACAACTCAGTTTTTTGGAAAAAGTATGGAAAATGTGCGAAATAGATGTGATATCAAACTAGGAAATGAAAAATTTTCAATGAAACAGGCCAAAAAAACGAACTTCAAATGTTTCAATATCTTTGACGATAACTGAATAGCGAGTCACATGTACAAACAAAAGGTTAAATTTAACAAGCCAATCCACATAGGTTTTTCAGTTCTTGACCTTTCAAAATTGTTAATGTATGAGTTTTATTACGATAAATTAAAGTTTGGAGTTTGACCCAGATTTGAATCTGTGTTATAACGGATACAGACAGTTATTTCCTAGAATTGAAACGAGATCCTTTTAAAATTATTAAAGAAAAATATAGATGACTTTGATACAAGTGATTATCCAAAACATCACGAATGTTTCACTACTAAAAATAAGAAGGTAATAAGGAAATTCAAAGATGAGTTAAATAGCGAAGTTTTAGAAGAATTTTGTGGATTGAGATCGAAAATTTACTCGTACAAATATCTAGACAAAAATCCAGTTAGGTGTAAAGGAATTCAGAGAAGCTTTGTAAATAAAACAATAAATATCGAAAACTTGAAGAGATGTTTGTTCGAAGATAAAGAAGAATTTAGAGAGATGACAGTAATCAAAAGCTATAAACATGAGTTGTACAACACACGTTACTATAAACAAGTTAGCACTGAACGCTAAAGATGATAAGAGAATTGTCCTAGAAAAATAAGATCGATACAGTACCGTATGGATATAAAGGCGAAATTAAAACAGATATTTTAGAAGAGTTAAACAAAGTTGGAAACTTTGATATATAAATGGAAGATGATTTAATTCACTGCCACAAATATAAGAAAAAAACTAAAAAATATAGATTCTAAAATTGTTCAAACTCAAAACTGGATTGTATAGAATTGCAGCAAAAAGTTCAAAATGTAAGACAAATAAGAGTAAATTTATAAAGAATCCTTATGAAAAACAAGTAAAGAAATAATCTAAGAATAAAGAAGAAATAGAGATTGAAGCTAGAGAAATTCATGCACCAGTAACGAAAAAAAGTTTAAAAAGAGAAAAATTATAACTTTAGGAATTGACGATTTATGGGCAGCAGATTTAGTTATAATGTCTAACTATTTCGGATAAAAATAATGGCTTCAAATATATGTTAAATGTTATTTCAAAAGCCTTTTCAAAATATGCTTGGTCAAGAGCTATCAAAAGAAAAAACGGCAAGGATCCTTTCAAAACCTTTCGAAAGATATAGTAAAAGATGCCATAAGGATCAATCACAAACCTCCAAACCTACTTCATACAGATAAGGGTTTAGAGTTTAAAAATAAAGAATTTAATGATGTTTTGAGAAAATACAACATTAAGATTTATCATACTGAAAACGAAGAGAAATCAAGTATTGTAGAGAGATATAACAGAACTCAAAATGAGAGAATGAAAGTAATTTTTGAGATTAATAAAAACTTTAAATGGATCAATATTCTTCAAAAAATCGTAAACAGTTATAAAGATACAGTTCACAGCACAATCAAAATGAAGCCCAAAGTCGTTAGATAAGGATGCAGAAAAGGAGTTATTAGAGACCGTTTTCAAGTATATTCCACCAGAAATTCACACGAAAACTAATTTAAAGTCAATGATCATGTAAGAATTGTTAGTAAAAAACAAACATTTTCGAACAAATATAAGAACAATTGGTCAAGAGAAATCTTTGTGATTTATCAGATTAATAACACAGATCC